>NC_066869.1:902354-1144183 GCF_022985175.1 Labeo rohita
TGAGGTATTAATTGTTCCAATTGCAAATGTTTTGGTATTCACATGTTTATTATTTTTGTTTGCACTGAAATAACAAAAAACAGAGAAGAAAAGGCAAATTTTTCACACAGAAAATTTTACACAGAACTCAAAAATGTTCCTGTGTCCACTGTGCGCAATATCATCAAGAGGTTTACAGCCCATGACACTGTAGCTAACCTTTCTGGATGTGGACAGAAGAGTGAAATTAATAAAGAAAATTGCAACAAAGGATTGTTTGAATGGTGGATAAAGAACCCCAATTAAATTCAATTAACAATTAAATTCAAGCTGATCTGTAGACACAGGGTACAACAGTGTCAGCTCACAATATCCTTCGAAAGGGACGCTATGGTAGGAGACCCAGGAGGACACCACTGCTGACACAAAGGCATAAAAAAGCAGGACTGGAGTTTTCCAAAACTTATGTGACAAAACCACAATCCTTCTGGGAGAACGTACTGTGGACAGATGAGACAAAAGTAGAGCTTTTTGGTAAAGGACATCATGGCACTGTTTACAGAAAACAAAATGAGGCCTTCAAAGAAAAGAACACAGACCCTACAGTCAAACATGGTGGAAGTTCAAAGATGTTTTGGAGTTGCTTTGGTGATCTTGACACTGGATGCCTTGACTGTGTGAATAGTATAATGAAATCTGATGATTACCAAAGAATTTTGGGGTGCAACGTAGTGGCCAGTGTCAGAAAGCTGTGTCTCCAGCAGAGGTCATGTCCAGCAGAACAATGACCCGAAACACATTTCAAAAAGCACTCAGAAATGGTTACAAACAAAGCGCTGGAGAGTTCTGAAATGGCCAGCATTGAGTCCAGATCTGAATCCCATAGAACACCTGTGTAGAGATCTCAAAACAGCATCCTTCAAATCTGAATGACCTGGAGCAGTTTTCAAAAGAGGAGTGGTCCAAAATTCCAGTAGAGAGGTGTAAGAAACTCATTCATGGCTACAGGAAGCGACTGATTTCAGTTATTTTTTCCAAAGGGAGTCCTACCAGATATTAAGTGTGCCAATAATTTTGTCCAGTGCATTCATTGGGTTCTGTGTGGAATTGACTTTCCAATGCAAACAAAAAAAATAAACGTGAGCACAAAAACATTTGCAACTGCAGCAATTTTCTGAGAAAAGGGTTGCATTTTCTGACAGAATTACAAGGGTGCCAATATTTTTGGCCATGACTGTATAAGTCAGGGGTGTCAAGCTCAGTTCCTGGAGGGCCGCAGCCCTGCAGAGTTTTGTTCTAACCTTGCTCCAACACACATACTATGCAGTTTTCAATTAAGTCTGAAGGACTTGATTAGTTGGATTAGGTGTGTTTGATTAGGGTTGCATCTAAACTCTGCAGGGCTGCGGCCCTCCAGGAACTGAGTTTGACGCCCCTGTAATAAGTGATCATTTACAGTCAACTGGTCACAATATTGTCTTGAAATGATCCGATTGTGTGTCTGTAGATGATCTGACTGTTGATGTGTGTGTTCTGCTCTCTTTCAGTCTTGCTGGCTGTAATCTCACTGCTCAGTGTTGTGAGAGTTTGTCATCAGCTCTACAATCCTCAAACTATGTCCTGAGAGAGCTGGATCTGAGTAACAATGACCTGCAGGACTCTGGTGTAAAGTTTATTTCTGATGGACTGAAGAGTCCAAACTGTCAGCTGGAGATACTGAGGTATTAAGAACATATTAGGTGTAATGTACAGTCAGTTAATCTAAGTGTTGTTGTGTGTCTGTAGATGATCTGACTGTGTGTGTCTGTAGGTTGTCTGGCTGTATGGTGACAGAGGAAGGCTGTGGTTATTTTTTTTTCAGCTCTGAGATCAAACCCCTCACACCTGAGAGAGCTGGATCTGAGCTACAATCACCCAGGACAATCAGGACTCCAGCTGCTCAGACGCAAAATGGATCCAAACTATAAACTACAGCAATTCAAGTATGTCAAACACTAATACTGACATACTGAATGTGTGTGTGAATGATGCAGATTAATGTGTGTTTGTGTGTTTATAGTGTGGATCATGGAGGAGAGAACATGATGACAGCAGGACTACGAAAGTGTAAGTCTACACCAGGGGTGCTCAACCTTGTTCCTGGAGATCGACTTTCCTGCAGAGTTTAGTTCTGACCCTAATCAAACACACCTGTCTGTAATTATCAAGTGCTCCTTGAGATCCCAATTAGCTGGTTCAGGTGTGTTTGGTCAGGGTTGGAGCTGAACACTGCAGGAAAGTCGATCTCCAGGACCAGGCAGGCCGGTCCCCACAATGTAAAAAATTTCAGGTTTTACTATCCTTGTGGGGACATTACAATAAAATGACTAAAAATGGCGCGTCCTTTTAAGTTAATTATCTATCAGTAAAATATTAGTCACACGACTAAAGAAGAGTCAGTGTTTTCAGATACCTAATTTTTTACAGTACACACTACAGCACTAAAACAACGTTAGCAGATTCATCCACTTGGGAGAGCGTCTTCAAAAAGCTGAGTTCTTACAGGACAAAAAAATAGCAGTTTGGAATCAGAAACAGAGAGAAAAGATGTGTTTCAAACAAAAATGGTTTAGTGTGGACAAGGACCACTTCTGTTCTCTGTCTACATGGCATCACTAGGTTCTGTCATTCAGAAACATGGCTTTTCATATCTCTGCTATGCTGATGACACTCAACTCTACCTCTTATTCCATTCTGATGATCCGACGATAGCTGCTCACATCTCAGCTTGTCTTAGAGACATTTCTTGCTGGATGAAGGATCATCATCTTTAACTAATCCTTGCCAAGACAGAACTGCTTGTGGTTCCATCAAACCCATCGTTTCATCACAATTTCACCATCCAGTTAGGCACATCAACCATAACTCCTTCAAAATCAGCCAGAAACCATTTGATTGGTAGTTGTGATTGATGATCAGATGACTTTCTCAGACCACACTTTTAAAACTGCTGGTCCTGCAGATTTGCTTTATTCAACATCAGAAAGATCAGGCCCTTTCTTTCAGAACATGCTGCACAACTCCTTGATCAAGCTCTTGTTCTATCTAGGCTGGACTATTGCAGTGCTCTTTTGGCAGGTCTTCCAGCCAGTTCTATTAAACCTTTACAATTAATCCAAAATTCATCTGTGAGATTATTTTTTAATGAGACGAAAATAACACACTGTCAGCAGTTACATCATTACACCAGTGAGCCCGTTCCATTAGCAGCCATATGTGCTCTTGCTATAGCACTGTGTTTGACACTTGATGTGGTGTGCTTCGGATCGTGAGCTGTTCCCTTCTTTCGCCAAACTTTCCTCTTCCCATCAGTTTGGTACAAGTTAATCTTGGCTTTATCAGTCCAAAGAATCTTTTTCCAGAACATGGGAGGCTTTCTTAGATGTTTTCTGGCAAAGTCTCATCTTGCTTTCCTGTTCTTGAATGTTACAAGTGGTTTGCATAAACCCCCTGCATTTACATTCATGAAGGCGTCTCTTGATTGTAAGGCAAGGCAAGGCAAGTTTATTTATATAGCACATTTCATACACAAAGGTAATTCAAAGTACTTTACATAAAAGGAGTTAGAATAATCATAAAAACAATAATAAAAACAATAATCACAAAAAAAGGAAGTAGAACAAACATAAAAACAATGATCACAACAATAAAACAGAAAATGTAAAATGTAAAAACTGATTGATTTAATGACTTAAATGATTTAAAATTGATTTAAAATAAATTTAAGACAGTTAAAAACAGAAAATGGTTATACATAATGCAATCAGTTCAGATGAAGCACAGTGCTCATTCAGTAAATGCACAGCTAAACAGATGAGTTTTGAGTCTAGATTTAAATGTAGTTAATGTTTTAGCACATTTGATCTCTTCTGGAAGCTGATTCCAACTGCAGCATAATAGCTAAAAGCGGATTCCCCTTGATTTGTGTGAAACCTTGGTATTTCTAACTGACTCAATCCTAATGATCTGAGTGGTCTGTTAGGTTTATATTCAGTGAGCATATCTGCAATGTATTTAGGTCTAAATATAACTGGAAGCCAGTGTAGGGACCTGAGGACTGGTGTGATATGCTCAGATTTTCTGGTTCTAGTCAGAATCCTGGCAGCAGTGTTCTGAATGAGCTGCAGCTGTCTAATGGTTTTCTTGGTAAGGCCAGTGAGGAGACCATTACAATAATCCACCCTGCTTGTGATAAAGGCATGAACAAGTTTCTCCAAGTCTTGACTGGAAACAAAACATCTAATTCTTGCAATGTTTTTGAGATGATAGTATGCTGATTTAGTTACTGCTTTGACATGACTAATGAAACTAAGGTCTGACTCCAGAATCACACCAAGATTCCTGACTTGGTTTTTAGTTGTTTGACCCCTAGAGTCAAGGTATGCGTTCACCTTAAGAACTTCCTCTTTGCTTCTGAATGCAGTGACTTCAGTTTTCTCCTTGTTTAACTGAAGGAAGTTCTGGCACATCCAACTGTTAATTTCATCAATGCATTGGCAGAGGGAATCAATGGGGCTGTAGTCATTTGGCGATAAGGCTAGGTAAATCTGGGTATCATCAGCATAGCTGTGATAGGCAATTTGGTTCCTTCTCATTATTTGACTTAGTGGGAGCATATACAGGCTAAACAAGAGAATTGAGAAGAGTTAGAATTGAGCCTTGAGGGACTCCACATGTCATGGATGTCCACTTAGACTTATGCTCTCCTATACTCACATAATAACCTCTCCCTTCTAAGTATGACCTGAACCAATTGAGAGCCATCCCAGAAATCCCGACCCAGTTTCCAGTCTCTCTAGAAGAATGTTATGATCGACAGTGTCAAACACAGCACTAAGATCCAGTAGTACCAGCACTGATATTTTGCAAGAATCAGAATTTAGGCAAATATCATTTATTATCTTAACGAGGGCCCCCGTCTCTGTGCTGTGATGCGGTCGGAAACCAGATTGAAAATTGTCCAGGTATCCATTTGAGTTTAAGTAGTTGTTCAACTGATTAAAAACTACCTTTCCAATTTTGCCTATAAAAGGAAGATTAGATATTGGTCTATAGTTGCTCAGTATGGTGTTATCAAGTTTGCTCTTTTTCAGAAGGGGCTTAATAACTGCAGTTTTCAGGGAGTTTGGAAAAGTCCCAGAAAGAAGTGAGGTGTTTACCACTTCTAAGAGATCTGCTTCTAAACAGTTAAACACACTTTTGAAAAAAGATGTGAGCAGTGTGTCAAGGTTGCAGGTTAAGGATTTAAGGTGCTGTACTATTCTTCCAAAGTTTTGCTATCAATTGCTTCGAAAACAGACAAAGTGACTTCTTTTTGAAATTGCGGTCATATCTGTCTAACCTCTGCATAACTTGAGGATGTGCTAATCACCTTTCTGATATTAATGATCTTCTCTGAAAAGAAGAAGGCATAGTCATTGTACTTGCTGTCAGAGCATTTCACTGGGAATCTGACTTGGGGGGGTTTGTTAGTCTCTCAACAGTGTTGTTTAGGTTACTGTTTATAAGGTTTGAGAAGAACTTCTGTCTTGCTGTGGCTAGTTCCACATTGAAAGCATGAAGGCTGTCTTTATAGATGCTATAGTGAATTTCAAGTTTCATCTTCCGCCACATCCGCTCAGCTTTTCTGCATTGTCTTTTCATACTCTGTACTGCTGTTGATTTTCTCCAACATGATTTTTGTCTGCCAGTCGTCTTACTGACTTTCACTGGTGCAATTTCATCAATGACATTCTCAACTTTTGAGTTAAAGGACTCCAGGAGAAGATCAACAGAGTCTGCAGAAATGCTTGGCATTGAAGATATAGCCTTCATAAACAGCACACTAGTGTTTTCGTTAATTCATCTCTTTCTGACAGAGACGGATCTAGATTCAGTGGTACGTCCTTAATGACAATGGATGAAATGTTTAGACCCTTACTAATGAGTAAATCAAGAGTGTGTCCACGATTGTGTGTGGGTCCATGCACATGCTGAATCAGGTCAAAAGTGTTTAAAACGGTTATTTTTTTTTTTTTTTGTAGTTTTGATTTCTGCATTTTCTATATGAAGATTAAAATCCCCTGCAATAGCAAAACAGTCAAACTCTGAGGAAATCATTGATAACAGTTCTGTGAACTCTTCAACAAAGGCTGGAGAGTATTTTGGAGGCCTGTAAATAATGATAAATAGAATTTGTGATGCACCTTTCAGCACAATCCCTAGGTATTCAAAAGACAAGTACTGACCAAATGACACTTGCTTACATTGATAGTGTTACGGATCTGGTCGGTGAGCTGCGGACCGCTCACCACCAGATGTCACTCTCACCTTCCTTACACACACTGACTCTTGCATTACACCCCGGACTACATTATCCATCAGCCACTGCTCCCACCACCTGCGCCCAATCAGAGACAGTATATAAGCCCCGGTCTTCCTGTCACTCACCACCGAGTATTGATTAGTATCTACTGTCATACAAAGCGTTTCTTCTAGGTTCCCTGTGTCTAGTTTTTCTTGTTTTGCCTCGTTGTTTTCGTTTAGTCTGTCTAGCTGCCTGCCTATTGGATCTATCGCCTGTCTGACCATTCTTTTGCCTAGCCCTTCTCGGATTACGTTCGGGGCTGTATTGACCCTCGCTCGTTTTAAGGACTACTCTTTGTTTACTGTCTATGCACCTGTCTGCCGTTGTTCGACCCTGCCTGCCTGACCATGTCTATGTCTCGTCCCATTAATAAAAGTTTGCACGTGGATCCGCTTGTCTCCCGCCCTTCTGTAACAGAATACTCGGCCACTACAGGATCCAGCAACTTCTCATCCGGACGCTACGCAGGTATGGACACTACAGAACTGTTGTTAGCCCTCGAGCAGGGCACACGATCGCTCGAGGGCTACATACAAGAATTTCTTGACATCGCACAGTACTCAGATTTGCCGGATTGCGTGCTGATAGACTTTTTTCTAGAGGGCATGAATCAGCCGCTAAAATCACGGCTCAGACACGAGGGTCCGCGCTCTTCACTTTGTTTGTTTATGGACTTTGCTCTTTTGTGTGTGGGCTCACCGCTTACTGTGGGTGTCGCGGAGGAGGAACGTGACAACGCGGTAATGGCGGCCGCGCACCCCACTCAGAAAATGGCGGCCGCGCCGGAGCGCGACGCCACGGACACGTTTGCCGCCTGGCTCGTTCGTGAAATGGCGGCCACGCTGGAGCGTGCTCAAACTATGGCGGCCGCGTCGGAACGCATGCCCAAAATGGCGGCGACGGAGGAGTCCATTCACAAAATGGCGACGATGACAGGGCTCCATCACGTCACAGCTGCCATACCAGAGCCAAGTCACGCTGCATCTGTGTTTCCTAAGTCAAGTCAAGTTTCCAAGTTAAGTCAAGTTGCAGCTGCATGTCCTGAGTCAAGTCAAGTTTCTAAGTTAAGTCGAGTTACAGCCGCTGTTCCTGAGTCAAGTCAAGTTTCTAAGTCAAGTCAAGTTGCAGCTGCGTTTCCTGAGTCAAGTTTCTAAGTTAAGTCGAGTTACAGCTGCGGTTCCTGAGTCAAGTCAAGTTTCTAAGTCAAGTCAAGTTGCGGCAGCGTTTCCTGTGTCGAGTCAAGCTGCAGCCGTGTCTCCCAAGTCCAGTCAGGCTTCCAAGTCCAGTCAGGCTTCCAAGTCCAGTCAAGCTTCCAAGTCCAGTCAAGCTAAAGCCATCATTCCTGAGCCCGAGTCTGCACGCAAAATGGCTGCCGCCATGCCCGAGTCTGCACGTAAGATGGCTGCCGCCACGCCCGAGTCTGCACGCAAGATGGCTGCCGCCACGCCCGAGTCTGCACTGCACAAGATGGCCGCCATGCCAGAGCCTGTCGCAAAGATGGCCGCCACGCCAGAGCCTGTCGCAAAGATGGCCGCTAACGCCACATCAGCCCAGCCAGCGCCTGCTAACGCCACGTCAGCCCAGCCAGCGCCTGCTAATGCCACGTCAGCCCAGCCAGCGCCTGCTAACGCCACGTCAGCCCAACCAGCGCCTGCTAACGCCACGTCAGCCAAGTCAGCGCCTGCTCACGCCACGTCAGCCAGGCCACAACCGGTCAAAGTCATGTCTGCTTCTCCTGAACCTGTACCAGCTGCTGTTCCAGCAAAGGCAAGTCACATCACAGCCATTCCAGCCAGGCCAAGTCAAGTCGCTGCTGTTGCACTAAAACCAAGTCAAGTCACAGCTGATCCAGCCATGTCAAGCAAAGTCACAGCCGTGGTTTCTAAGTCAATCAAAGTCACAGCCGTGGGACCTGAGTCAAGCCAAGATACAGCCAAGTCAAGTCACGTTCCAGCTGTTCCTACCAAGTCAAGTCAAGTCACAGCCAAACCAAATCGGGTCACTACTGAGCTTCACGAACCAAGTCAAACCATAGCTGATCTTCATGAGTCAAGTTACGTCTCGTCTGACCGCCCAGAGTCAAGTTACGTCTCGTCTGACCGCCCAGAGTCAAGTTATGTCTCGTCAGACCGCCCAGAGTCCAGTTACGTCTCGTCTGACCGCCCAGAGTCAAGTTACGTCTCGTCTGTCAGTCCAGAGCCAAGTCACATCTCGTCTGACCTTCCAGAACCTCGCCAGGTCAAGTCCACCATCCCGAGGTCACGCCCGTTCCCAAGTCAGCTCCTGAGGTCACGCCCGTTCCCAAGTCAGCCTCTGAGGTCACGCCTGTTCTCAAGTCAGCCTCTGAGGTCACGTCTGTTCTCAAGTCAGCCTCTGAGGTCACGCCTGATCACAAGCCTGCGCCAGAGCTCCCGTCTGATCACAGGCCTGCGCCAGAGCTCTCGTCTGATCACAAGCCTGCACCAGAGCTCTCGTCTGATCACAAGCCTGCGCCAGAGCTCTCGTCTGATCACAAGCCTGCTTCAGAGGTCCCGTCTGGTCTCAAGTCTGCTCCAGAGGCCTTCCCCATCTGAGAAGCTGCGCCAATGCCTCCAGAGGTGTCGGCGCTTGCCGTAGAACCTCTTATGGAGGGGGCGTTAACCACTAAACTCTCTGCTTCTCCTCTCATTCTGTCTGCCTCCTCTGTCACTGTTCTCCCCAGGTCCCAGTCCATGACGCAGCCACCTGTTCCGCCCCAGAGAGCTGCGGCACCTCCTGTTCCGCCCCGGAGGGCTGCGGCGCCTCCTGTTCCGCCCCGGAGGACTGCGGTGCCTCCTGTTCCGCCCCGGAGGACTGCTGCGCCTTCTCCCCCTATTCTGTCTGCCTCCTCTGTCCCTGTTCTCCCCAGGTCCCAGTCCATGACGCAGCCACCTGTTCCGCCCCGGAGAGCTGCGGCACCTCCTGTTCCGCCCCGGAGAACTGCGGTACCTCCTGCCCCGCCTCCTGTTCCGCCCCGGGGGACTGCTGCGCCTTCTTCCCCTGTTCTGTCTGCCTCCTCTGTCCCTGCTTTCCCCGGGTCCCGGATCGTGACGCGGGTTCTTGTTCCGCCCTGGGGGGCTGCTCCGCCTCCTGCTCTGCCTCCTGTTCCGCCCTGGAGGGCCGCTCCGCCTACTGCGGCGCCTCCTGCTCAGCCTCCGGCTCCGCCTTGGAGGGCTCTAGCGTCACCTGCTCTGCCTCCAGCTCCACCCTGGAGGGCTCCTGTGCCTCCTGCTCCGCCTCCGGCTCCGCCCTGGAGGATTCCTGTGCCTTCTGCTCTGCCTCCGGCTCCGCCCTGGAGGACTCCTGCGCCTCCTGCTCTGCCTCCGGCTCCGCCCTGGAGGATTCCTGTGCCTTCTGCTCCGCCTCCGCCACCATCCTGGAGGACTCCTGTGCCTCCTGCTCCGCCTCCAGCTCCACCCTGGTGGGCTTCTGCTCTGTCGGTCCTGCCTCAGTCACCTGGTCCTCCGCACGGACCGGGCCCTCCAGCCCTTGCCCTGTCTCGCCCCCGCCCCACCGCTCCCCTGGACTATGGTTCGTTTGTAGTGTCTGGAAGCCGCTCTTTGGGGGGGGGCTATGTTACGGATCTGGTCGGTGAGCTGCGGACCGCTCACCACCAGATGTCACTCTCACCTTCCTTACACACACTGACTCTTGCATTACACCCCGGACTACATTATCCATCAGCCACTGCTCCCACCACCTGCGCCCAATCAGAGACAGTATATAAGCCCCGGTCTTCCTGTCACTCACCGCCGAGTATTGATTAGTATCTACTGTCATACAAAGCGTTTCTTCTAGGTTCCCTGTGTCTAGTTTTTCTTGTTTTGCCTCGTTGTTTTCGTTTAGTCTGTCTAGCTGCCTGCCTATTGGATCTATCGCCTGTCTGACCATTCTTTTGCCTAGCCCTTCTCGGATTACGTTCGGGGCTGTATTGACCCTCGCTCATTTTAAGGACTACTCTTTGTTTACTGTCTATGCACCTGTCTGCCGTTGTTCGACCCTGCCTGCCTGACCATGTCTATGTCTCGTCCCATTAATAAAAGTTTGCACGTGGATCCGCTTGTCTCCCGCCCTTCTGTAACAGATAGACATCTTTAAATAGAGCAGCTACACCTCCACCTCTCCTAACAGCTCTGCAGACACTCATGAAAGTAAAGTTAGGAGGGGCTGTTTCATTGAGGACTGTTGCACTGCAGCTGTCTTCAAGCCATGTTTCAAATAGAAACATAAAATCCAGGTTGTATGTAGTTAAGTCACTGATCAGAAATGATTTATTTTTTAGTGAGCGAATGTTTAAAAATGCTAACTTGATGCCATTACTTTTTGTCTCTAGAGCAGTCTTAGTTTGATACCTAATAGGCCGCAGATTAGATGGGTCAGCCGTACGGCTTGAGAAGGCCTTAGACTTTCTATCACATGATAAAACAGCAATAGAGAAAGCTACAGGTACACTGGGTTCCCGCTTGTTATGTAAACATTGCTGAGTGTTGCTGCTATCATAGCGGGGACCCGACACATATCACTGAGAGTTGTTATCAGTTGTTTTTGGTTCACCTACAGCAGATGGAGGAGGGTTTGGGCCCCGGCGTTGTGGCAGCGGCCGGAGAGCTCTTGAAGGAGGGCGAGCTGGGCCCACAGGCTTTAGTGGTTGTGGTGCCCTATGTTTTTTAGTTGATCTCTGGGGGCTTGCAGCAAAAGAGTGGGAGAGTCTGGTTCCAGCATATACCAGTTCCTCCATTTTCTGTGAGAAGCTTAGAAGTGGAGATGCTGGAGAGAGGGATAATGTGTCTGGTGAGCGGGGCTCTGGCTCTGGTGTTTCCTGTGGCTGAAATATGTTGTCCTGGCTTTCCTGGCTGTTTACTAGAAAGTCGTCCTGGAGTCTTGGAGCTGTTGTAGTACGTCACAGTCTGTCTGTGATGAGCTCTGTGGGCAGGGCTCAGCCGGGATGGTGTCTATGAGCAGTGCTTGTTGTGACTGTGTGGCGTTGTCAGTGTCAGTCCTTGTGGTTGTGTCGACCACATGACGACTCTGAAGCTGATGTGAAGTTCTGTATTCACTCATACTTTGTCCAGGTGTGAGTGCCATTCATGTTGGGTGGCCTGGCACACCCTACTGAAGGATGATGGAGTGAAATAGATGTTGTCCTTTAGCACAGGTTTGTTTGGGTGGAGGCCATCCAGTTTAAACAGTTGTCTATGGCCCCAGAAAAGATTGAAGTTGACTCCTTTTAAACTGCAGGTTCTTTGTAGCCATGTATTCAGCCCGAGCAACCGTGAAAACATGTTAGTTCCCCTTGCTGGGAGTGGTCCACTGATGAACGGCTGAACTTCAAGTCTCCGAAGTGTTTTGATGAGTTCACTGAAGTCCTTCTTTAGGAGTTCTGACTGCTCTTTCCGAATATTATTCTTCCCCACATGGATAATTCAATTTGCAGTCTTGTGCTTCATTAGGATGTTCCAGGTTCCTTGTTCACATCAGAGATGGTTGCTTGAGGAAAGCAGCATGTAGTTGTAGTCCTGCTACTGATATTTCTGATAATGGAGTCACCCACTATCAGAGTCCTGGGCTCGGCTGCGCTCTGAGCTGAATGCCACTGTCTGCTCGACCTTGAGCGCCTTCATGTTCAATCACATTTGGGGATTCTTCACCCACATTCATTAGTGCTTCAAATCAGTTCTCAAGCTGTATAGGAGGTGGTAAAATACCAGTTTTTGCAAGCCTCATCATAGCCATATCTGGGGTAAAGGATGCTACAATACGAGACACTTGTGACAATCTGATGTCTCGAGTGCCTTTGGGTCTCGCTCCCTGTTTGTGCCATCGATTAGTGTGTCAATCAGTTTCAGCTTGTTCCTCTACACTTGTAAACTGTTGAGAATCACTGGGTTCACGGGACTTACCGGCTGTATGCTGAGGGGGTCCGTGACGATGATCTGCTGAGTGTAACTGATGATCTGCAAGTAACTTTATTTCAAGAACCACAATTCTTTGTAGAAGTCTGTGGCAG
Source organism: Labeo rohita (assembly GCF_022985175.1). Taxonomy (NCBI): domain Eukaryota; kingdom Metazoa; phylum Chordata; class Actinopteri; order Cypriniformes; family Cyprinidae; genus Labeo; species Labeo rohita. The sequence goes on from NC_066869.1 coordinate 914,744, forward strand.
TTTGTGCAGCAAGTAGATTCCAGAAGAGGCTGAAGAGGCATTTTCTTTCTCATCTGTTGAAAGTAGGCAGCTGTGTTTTCCCGTCTCCGGAATGTAAACTGCTGTGCTTTCCTTCTTAATAAAAGTGTGTTGATCTGGCCACACCTAAGGTTTTTTCTGTCTCTCTTATAGATTTATGTTGATTTTTTTCAGCCTAATGATGGCCTCCTTCACTTTCATCGAGATCTCCTTGGACTTCATATTGGTCAAACAGCTTCCAAATGCCAATTTGATACGTCATATCAACTCCAGAGCTTTTATCTGCTTAATTTGTCTTGAAGTAATGAGGGAATGGACAGCACCTGGTCAGTTAACCTCATCTTAGTCAGCTGTCCAAATACTATTGAGCCCCTGAAAATGGAGGTACTTTGCTTAAAATGGCTGTAACTCCTAAATGGTAAATGTCATATTTTTGTGGAACCTCTTAAAATAAAGCTAAAAGTTGTATTGTTTTAATAAAACTTTTTATTTATTTTGTTTTATTTATTGTAGTGGTGTATAAAGGCAAAAGCACAAAAACTCTCAGTGTTTGAATACTTTTCTAAATGTGTTAATATCTTAATATGTTTTCCTTCTGTTCATTTTTTCCTAAACTTTTTCTTTAACTGTTTAGCATTAAATCATTTTGGGATGTTTGCTAAACTTGTTGGATGTGTTATATGGCCACTGATATATTATAATGTTCAAGAAATGAAGACATTCCTGTTCAGTCCTGCAACACACACAGACACACATCTTCACTGTTGTGTTGTTCCTGATGTTTCTCTCTTCTTGTGTTCAGATGCCTGTGATCTCACACTGGATCCAAACACAGCAAACACTCGACTCATTCTGTCTGATGACAACAGGAAGATCACAGGTGTGGAAGATCATCAGCCGTATCCTGATCATCCAGAGAGATTTGATGTCCTTCTTCAGGTTCTGAGTGTTAAGAGTCTGACTGAACGCTGTTACTGGGAGGTTAAATGGAGCGGATATAAGGCTGATATATCAGTGTCATATAAAGGAATCAACAGGAAAGGAGGTTGGATTGACTGTTGGTTTGGATTAAATGGCAAATCCTGGAGTCTGAACTGCGTTGGTAACAGATTTGCTGTTTGTCACAGTAATAACAGAACTGAAATACCTGTTGTCCGTTCATCCTCTGATAGAGTAGGAGTGTATGTGGACGTGTCGTCCGGCTCTCTGTCCTTCTACAGCGTCTCTGACACACACACACTCACACACTTACACACATTCAACACCACATTCACTGAACCCCTCTATGCTGGATTCAGGCTTGATTATTCCTCAGTGTCTCTGTGTGATATTAAACGATAGAGAGACTCTCTGTAAATCCTCTTTCTGATGTTCACATGCACACAAACTCATCAAATCTCACATCATTACATTTGTATTCATTCATTTTTAATTATTATTTCATTGTCATCTATAAATTATTAATCCAGATCAGAAACGCATACTGTTCTGAATCTTTAATAAACAGAGTAATAATGTTTTTTTTTTTGTATTTAAATTTTGTAAATTGATCATCAAATTGAGTAAAAACACATTTGTTACTCATTTAATCATGAACTTGTTTATTAATCACTGATGTGCTTCACTACTGTTCAGATGCTCTTGTTTACTGCTCTGCCCTTTGCTCCCTGTTTTCTGTACATTTCTAAAGTTTGAGCTTCAGTAGATCAGCACAGTGCTCAAACAACACATTTTTGGCACAAACACTAAAACTAAAAACTGGAATAATGCTGCAAAAAAAGATGTTTTTTTGCCTGCCACCCACTGCCAGCAGCTTACATTCTGGAGACTGGAAAATACAGCTGCCACCATTCAAACAGATGAGAAAGAAAATACCTCTTGTGGAATCTACTCGCTGCATGAACTGCCACAGACTTCTACAAAACTTCTTCCAAAACAGGCAGAACACACAGCAGACCATCATCACAGACCCCCTCAGTGTACAGCCAATGAGTCCCGTGAATCTAGTGAATCTCAACAGTTTATACCAATTGTAGAGGAACAAGCTGAAACTGATCAACACACTGATCGATGGCACAAACAGGGAGCGAGACCCAAAGGCACTCGAGACATCAGATTGTCACAAGTGTCTCTTATTGCTGCAGTAGCATCCTCTACCCCAGATACGGCTATGACAAGGCTTGCAAACACTGGTATTTTACCATCCCCTATACAGCTTGAGAACAGATTTGAATCATTAATGATGTGAAGAAAACCCAAATGTGACTGAACATGGATCGTATGAGCCAGCAGAACATCACTACAAACAGGTGCTCAAGGTCGAGCAGACGGCAGCATTCAGCTCAGAGTGTAACAGGGTAAAAAAGGAATTTATTATGAATTGTGCAAAAAATGCCTGTTGTAATTGTAAAAATTATTCATTGTTCATTGTTAATGCACCTAAAAAAAAAAAGTTTTGGAGACACCGACAGGCAACAAGAATTAATAAGTAGCTACATCAGCCATTTTCTCTTCAGTTCAACATGAGCTGTTGAGATGAATGGCAGGTAAAATGTCTCAAAGTGCTGAATTATTTACTTTATTTTCTTTTAAAATCAAATATATTAATCTAGAAATGTATCTAAAACTCTTTTACTTGATATTGGGGCGATATGAAGATCGCAACTGACGAGTAATTGCTTCATGTATTTCACATGTGACCAAGCACACTACATATATATGGAATCTTTTGTATTTCTTTTATTTCTGTGTGTTTACTTTGATTATTCTTATTTGTATGATTTTTTGGCAGTTTTGTTACCGGATGAGCAACGATTCATGTCTGTCTGTTGTTTTCTCATTTGTCTTCAGGTATGGTGTATTATCGTTTGTGTCATTTTAAGCTCTTCATGTTCATAAAAGCATAAAAAAAAAAAGAGACCGAGTTCATAATCACATCAAAGTCATTTATTGATTGTAAAGTCTTCAGTTTAAGATGAGCTGTTGAGATGAATGGCAGTTTTGTTACTGGATGAGCAACGATTTATGTCTGTCTGGTGTTTTCTCATTTGTCTTCAGTAAATACAGTACATGGATGAACTCAGAAAACTGTCTATGTGTGATCTTTGATCTGTGACTGGGAGAATCGAATATGACTCTGGACTCTATAATCAGAGACATCAGTAGCAGAACTACAACTACATGCTGATTTCCTCAAGCAACCATTTCTAATGTGAACAGGGAACTTCAGAACATTCTATGGTATAAACACATGTTTCTCATTAATAAAAAACCCATCCATTTTACAGCACAGAGTCAGAGAGGGATAACCAGCCTGGGTCAGTTGTACTCGGGCGGCCTGCTCATGACATTCAACCAAATTAAATTGAAATATAACATTACAAACCAAGCCGGCTTTCAATACATACGGCTAAAAGGAGTAATAAGAAAAACAGTTGGTTCAAGAAATTTAAAAGAAGGTCACTCCCCACTTTTCCAAGCCCTTTTACTTTTAAAACCAAAGAAACTGCTGTCACAGTGTCAGATGTAAATTCCTAATAAAATCTGACAAATCAATAGCAATTCCCACTCAAAAATGGACTACAGACATTGGTTCAGAGAATATTAACTGGTAAAAACTCTGCATCAATATATACTTTGTCATGTAACAGTGAAGTTCAACTGATTCGATACAAACTGCTACATAGAACACACATTACAACCCATAAACTACATCTAATGGGATATACAGATGCCAATGAGTGTACACACTGTCCAACTTACACTGATAATTATTTACATGCCTACTGGGATTGTAGGTATCTTCAACGCTTTTGGTTGGATGTCATGCACAGACTATCAGAGATTCTTGAGCTCAGCATCCCAATGTGTCCGAAAATAGCATTACTTGGCGACCTATCCTCAACTATACCCAAAAATAAAGAACATAACACATTGCAATATGGAAAAACTTACAGCATCTATAAAATCTAAACTTGAAATAGAAAATTCCAATTTGCACTCCAAATCACAGACTACCAAATTGCACTTCAGATTCTAATTTAAAACAGTGTAACCAAAAGTAGCTTATATTGATGCTCTTTCAATGTGTATTTATGTCCTTATGTCTTTATGTATTTGTGTACATATATGTGTGTATGTGTACATATTGGTGTACATATGTATAGGGTCTCAATAAAAAAATATAATAATAATAATAATAAAAGAACATTCTGATGAAGCACAACAACTGCAAATCGAATCATCATCCATGTGGGGAAGGATGATTTTCATAAAGAGCAGTCAGAACTCCTTAAGAGGGGTTTCATTGAACTCCTTGAAACACTTTGAAGACTTAAATTTCAGTCCTTCATCAGTGGAGCACTCCCAACGAGGGGAACTAACATGTTTTCACAGTTACTTGGGCTTAATGCATCGCTACAAAGAACCTGCAACATAAAAGTAATGAATTTCATCAACAACTTCAATCTTTTCTGGGGCCATAGACAACTGTTTAACTGTCTGGGGTCTGAGGGGGTTTTGGGACCCTGGAGAAGTTTTCACATCCCCTGACATTGGTGCTTTTGTCAGTTTCTTACAGACATGTTAATGGCTAAAGTCTGATCAGCACAAACTGGCCTACAGTATGTAATCAGCATGTATGTAAAAATGTGTATTTCTGAGAAAATAAGGTTTATGTGTGGATAGTGAAAAAAATATTTTTTTAAGTCACTGAAATAAGGCCATGAAACACATACAGTACATTTGTTCACATGACTTTTGAGAACTGGATGTGGTAGACTAGTGTTTTTGCTACTAAATGATGTGAAAAACATTGTGTTCCCTCGTTCACACAGAACAGTACATCTTGAACGATGTATTCATCCCTATATCATTGTTTTGTACTTTTGTCTTCTTTATTTCATGGTATTTAATGAGTTTTTTTTTTTAATGTTTTTTTAAGAGGTTTTTTTATGCGCTCGAAATATGACACACTGGCGACATCTGCTGGTCAAAACTGTGCACTAACGATCCATCTATGTAAACAAGTGTAATGTATGTACTATATATAGAGCTTGGCACAAATAGTGACAGATCGTGTGCAGTTTATTACTAAGAATATTACAATATTAATAAATCAGTGAAATGTAATCCCTTCAGATACAGAAGACATCACATTTACTAGATTGTAGGCTAATCTATTGCTCGTGATAAGACAAATGCAATAAAACAGATAGAAATTGAAAGAGATGCGGAGTGTACATTAATTACATTTTTTTCATAAATAATTAAATAGGAAGCAATTATTACTGAAAATGGAAGGAAGTGGAAATTAATTGACAGAATTGAAATTGAAAGAATAACAGCTGGGAGCAAGGCTTAGAGATAGAGGAGGTTATGTTACATACTCCAGTAATCAGTAGGTGGCGCTAAACATCTTTAACGAGATTAAACCCACCAGAAAACTGAATAAAGAAGAGAGATGGGCGGGGTTTATTTGTTGGTGAAATGTGAGCGTGCGGACACACCTGTGTCGAAACCGAAAGCAAAGAAGATTGTTAGGAAATGTGATTCTCACGGTAAGTTCATTTGTCGGTGTCTGGTGTCATATCATATTATTGTACTGCATACTACGCTCAGGTTTCATTGTTACATAGGCTACATATATATATTTTGGATGGCTACACTCCAAATGGCTGCACTCCTGGTTTATGATATCAAAATGAGGTCAATAACAGTAAATAAAAAATGAAAAAAAGCATTTTGGAAAGAAATCAAATAGATTTATCGGCCCTTTTCAAGTCATTTCAGAATGTGTGAGCTTTAAAAACATGATGACAGTGAAATTTGAGTTGATGTAATTCATAGTGTGATCTTTTTCCCGCATCTGATTATAGAAACTGCATTACTTGAATACATGGACAAACCCAGTGATTGGGTTGTTTTGACCTAGCAGTTGTGTTACTACTAAATGTAAACTAAACATTTAACCCAACCATTGGGTGAAAGCAAGTTGCTGTTTTTGTCTATGTGTTGTATTTAACCCAGCAATTTCTAGAGTGATCAAATATCATGATCAGTGAGTTGGATATGTGCTGCTGTCACAGTGAATCTGTCAGTGTCGTCACGTTACAGCAGCAGAAACACATCAAGCTCTGAACAGATTCATGCTTTTCTCCTGCTGCTGAAGTGAAATATATTCAGTAAGTCATGAGAGCATCAGTGAGATCAGATACTGACCGTGATCATGAGGATCACTCCACATCTTCTTCACTGCAGTCAGTAAACCATCACTTTATGATTCAGAAGAAAATAGTCCTCCACAAACTGCTGCAGCTCAGCCTGAAGCACAGAATACTTGAGCATGTCATTGTGTGTGTGTGTGGTGTTAAGAATTGTGTTTTTTTCGTTTTCCATATGCAGGTGTGAAGTCAGTTTGTCATTATGGAGAACAGAGAGAGCAGTGAGAGATCTTCATCTCCTGAACCCAGCTGTGTGTCTCTGAAGAGTGACAGATCCATGCCTCTTCCTCCTAAATTCATTGATGAACCAGTGACCTCTGACCCTGAGTGAGGATAAATGTGGATACTGAACAGGAATTAACTATTTTTTAGGAGTCAAAAACACACTGAATTCACACAGTGAGATGAGAATTGTAATAGGGCTGCAACTAAAGATTATTTTGATAATTTATTAATTTGCTGATTTTTATTTTCAGTAAATTCTATGAAAAAAATTAATATGAAATATTAAAGATGTATTTTTAGTAACATTTAATTTTAATTCACTATTTAAAAATGAAAATGTTGTTCCACATTCTGCTCAATGTTGTCCTTCAAACAATGTGTAACATACAGTCCCTGAAAACAAATGGCTGTGTCGTACATTGTGTGCATAAAAACATTAAAATACAAACATTACATTCTAAACAAAATGACAATTACTGCTTACCATTTTAAAGCAAAAGTTGAAATAAATTCAATATGATAATAAAATCACGAGGCATTATTACATGAATAGGCTTTTCCAGCAGTATTCATGCCTGTATAAAAATAGGACTACTTGTGTTAAATGTACAACTTTTAACCTACACTTAATTTCTATTCTGATATTATTAGCAAAATGTGTGACTTCTTTAGACTTTAATTTAATTTAATTTTTTTTTTTTAGACTTTAATTTCGTTTTATTTATGCATCAGCCCTTGTTCATGTCAGGTTATGCAAAATAGAAATATGCTAATGTTGGAAATCCTTTCCAACATTTACAGTTAACTATATAACTGTTAAATGTAAGTTGGTTTCTGTGCACTCAGCTATCAGACACGACTGATCAATAATCACTTTCATCTTTATTTATTTTTATTGTTTTTTTTTTAATCAATTAAATGTTTCAATCCTATTTAAAATAAATTATACTGCAGACAGAAGTAAAAGCAAAATTATTAAAAAGTGTTAAACTGAAATTAAACGCATGAATTTTATAAAAAATATAAGATTTACAAGATTGCATTGATTTAGATTTAATGTACAGTATGTGTTAATGTATATAGAGATGATCAAACTGGAGACCAGTATTCTCCTCAACCAGTGAATGATGAACTACAGAGAGTCAAAGAGCAGCACAAAACCAGCATAAAGATCAAGTATGAGAGATTATTTGAGGAAATTAAACTTCAAGAGAATGAAACCCTCCTGAACAGGATCTACACACAGCTCTACATCATAGAGGGAGAGAGTGAAGGAGTGAATGAAAAACATGAGGTTTTACAGATGGAGAAAACAAACAGAACAAAACACTCACAAGACACTCCAATCTACTGCAATGACATCTTTAAATCCTCACTTGAACCAGGATGTGAGGAGAAACACCAAATCAAGACTGTTCTTACTAAAGGCATCGCTGGAATCGGAAAAACCGTCTCTGTGCAGAAGTTCATTCTGGACTGGACCGAGGGAAAAGACAATCAAGATGTAGATTTCATGTTTGTGCTTCCATTTCGAGAGCTGAACTTGATCCGAGATCATCTGTACAGTCTTCACAGACTTCTGCTGGACTTTCATCCTGAACTTCAAGATCTGGACTCAAAGATTTATGAGGAGTGTAAAGTTGTGTTCATCTTTGATGGTCTGGATGAAAGCAGAATCACACTGATGTTTTCAGATGATCAGAAAGTTTGTGATGTGACTGAGACTTCATCAGTGGGTGTGTTGATGTCAGACCTCATGAAAGGAGAGATGCTTCCCTCTGCTCTCATCTGGATCACCTCCAGACCAGCAGCAGCCAATCAGATCCCCTCCAAATACATCAACCGTCTGACAGAAATTCAGGGATTCAATGAGTCTCAGAAGGAGGAATATTTCAGGAAGAGAATCAGTGACCAGCATCAAGTCAGCAGAATCATCTCACACATCAGAAGAGCAAGAAGCCTCCACATCATGTGCCACATCCCTGTCTTCTGCTGGATCTCATCCACTGTGCTTCAGAAGCTCCTGAAAGAAGATCTGAGTGCAGAAATCCCTCAAACTCTGACTGAAATGTACATCCACTTCCTGCTGGTTCAGATCAACATGAGGAATCAGAAGTATGAAGAAAGAGATCCAGAGAAACTCCTGCAGTTCAACAGAGAAGTGATTGTGAAACTTGCTGAAGTGGCTTTCAATCAGCTGATGAAGGGCAATGTAATGTTTTATAAGGAGGACCTGATTGAGAGCAGCATAGATGTCACAGACGCCTCCGTGTATTCTGGGATTTTTAAGGAGGAATCTGTGATTTATCAGAGGAAAGTCTACAGCTTCATCCATCTGAGCATTCAGGAGTTTCTTGCTGCTTTCTATCTGTTTTACTGCTATTTAATGAAGAACAAGGAGCCACTGCATGAATTCAGGTTTTATGGTTTTGATAATGACTCTCTGTATGATCTACTAAGGTCAGCAGTATATAAAGCCAGTTACACTGTCAATGGTCCCCTGGATCTGTTCCTGTGGTTCCTGCTGGGCGTCTCACTGGAGTCCAATCAGAGACTCTTACAGGATCTACTGACACACACAGAGAACAGCTCAGAGAGCATTAGAGAAATCACACAGTACATTAAAGAGAGGATCAAAGGAAATTATAATCTTTCCACTGAAAGATCCATCAATCTGTTCCTCTGTCTGCTGGAAGTGAAAGATCAGACTCTGTCCAGAGAGATTCAGGAGTTTGTAAAATCAGACAAACACTCAGAGAAGAAACTCTCTCCTGCTCACTGCTCAACAATCGCCTACATGATTCAGATGTCAGATGAGTTGCTGGATGAGCTGGATATTCAGAAATATAACCCATCATATGAGGGGAGAAGAAGACTGATACCAGCTGTGATCAACTGCAGAAAAGCCCTGTGAGTGTTTAATCATCAACTAAAGTATCATATTTAATAATGAATCTGACACCTTTAAAATAAATGTTACTAAATGAGAGAATTGATGACACATTTACTCTGTCAGCACTGTGATCTAATTTTAGTGTCACAAATAAAAGATGTCAATTTGCATGTTAGCCTTTTGTGAAAATGACTTTTGCAGTGACTACAAAAACCCCTCATTCGCAACATTAGTTTCCAAATGCAGAAATAAGGTACAGTTTAGCTTTGCAGTGTCCAAAACTGATGAATTATATTCACAATAATGCCAGGCTCACACTACGAGAGTTTTAAAACCCTAACCGATTTGATCCTAACCATAATTCTTCTTCTTTTAGACTGAGCATTTCCATTTTACACTGAGTAACACACATTCTCCAGCAGTGTGACCGAATGTTAGAGGGTTTGGTTAAAATTATGAAGATGTTGAAGATCTCAGTGAAGATGTTTATTGCAGCATAGCAGTAACAAAGTACATGTAATACCTTGGATTCAACAAAGTGGGAATGAACCCCAAACATCCTAAGATCAAAGCTTTTATACAGTTAGTTTACCACCCTTAATGTAAATGAAGTTGCTACCATGATCAAGGTACAGAAACGTAGTAAGGACATAACTAAAATAGTCTATCTATATTTAATATCTAAGAAGTATTCTTTTGGCTTAATAAAATTACGGTTAAACCACTGATGTCACATGGACTGTTTTGTCGATATTCTTGGTATCTTTCTAGGCATTGACTGTGATAGCACCTTTGCTGTTTATGTAGGGTCAGAGAGCTCTCTATGACAGGGGTGCTCAACTCTGGCCCACGTGATCCATTTTCCTGCAGATTTCAGCTGCAGTCCTAATCAAACACACCTGAACAAGTTCATCAAGTTCACTAGAAAGTTACAGGCTTTACAGGTTTGAGCTAAACTCTACAGGAAAATGGATCTTGTGGGCCAGTGTTAAGAACACCTGATTTATGAAATTAACAATTTAACAGTAATTAATTAAAAAAATTAAATTTGCTACATTTTGCAAAATTTTAAATAGTCATTAACTGAAATACAGTTAGGAGCTCAATATGGATCTCAGATATGAATAAATCTGAATGATAAAATTATCAGATTATTGCACCCTCTGGATCTTATCTTATTGTGATTACATGTTCTGTTCATGTTATTCTCCATTCACTGAGGAAAAACTGGCAACCCTCTGTGCATGTCTTTATTGTTTTGTTATTTCTTAAATTTTATGTCATCTCTTCTAGATTCTCTGGCTGTGATCTCTCAGATCAGCATTTTAAAATGGTGTCATCAGCTCTACAGTCCTCAAACTGTGTCTTGAAAGTGCTGGATATGAGTAATAATGACCTGCATTCGGGAGTGAAGCTGCTCTCTGGTGGACTGAAGAGTCCAAACTGTCAGCTGGAGATACTGAGGTATTAAGAACATATAAAAGATGATTTACACTCACAATGTTAATGTGTGTCTGTAGATAATCTGACTGTTGATGTGTGTTCTGCTCTTTTTCAGTCTTGTTGGCTGTAATCTCACTGCTCAGTGTTGTGACAGTTTGTCATCAGCTCTACAATCCTCAAACTGTGTCCTGAGAGAGCTGGATCTGAGTAACAATGGCCTGCAGGATTCAGGTGTGAAGCTGATCTCTGATGGACTGAAGAGTTCAAACTGTCAGCTGAAGATACTGAGGTATTAAGAACATATAAGAGATCATGGCAACACTTTAGTATTGAGAACAATTTTTACTATTAACTAGTTGCTTATTAGCATGCCTATTCATAACATATTGGCTATTTATTAGTACTTATAAAGCACATATTCTGCATTACCATATTGTACATCCCTAATCCTACACAATACCCACAGTAAACTACCTTACTATCTACTAATAAGCAGCAAATTAGTAGTTTGTTGAGGCAAGCCATCTGAAAGCCATCACCAGCTACAAGAGCCCAACCCCCAGCACTGAGACCAATCAACAACTGGCTGATGACCTGAATGAGTTTTACTGCAGGTTTTTTTGAAAAACAAAAGACTGGTCTGACACCCTACACCCACCCTGACTGTCCCATAACACAGCCATCAACACCCTCCACCTCCTTTCCCCCTACTGTTTCTTAGCCTGCCCTTAAGATCTGTGAAGGTGATGTTTGCAAAGTCTTCAGGAAGCAGAAGATAAGGAAAGCCAAAGGCCCAGATGGTGTCTCCCCAGCCTGCCTTAAAGCCTGTGCTGTCCAGCTATTATCCATCTTCACATTGATCTTCAACAGATCCCTAGAGTTGTGTATAGTCCCAGCCTGCTTCAAATGTTCCACCATCATCCCTGTACCCAAGAAACCAAAAATCACAGGACTTAATGACTACAGACCTGTTGCTTTAACATCTGTGGTCATGAAGTCATTTGAGAGACTGGTGTTGGCCTACTTGAAGGACATTACTGGACCCTTGCTGGACCCTCTGCAGTTTGCTTACCGAGCAAACAGGTCTGTGGATGCACTACAATATGGGATTGCACTACATCCTTCTACATCTAGTTAAACCAGGGACCTATGCAAGGATCTTGTTTGTGGACTTCAGCTCTGCTTTCAACACCATCATTCCAGATATCCTTCAGAATAAACTGTCACATCTCTCTGTACCCACCTCCATCTGTCAGTGGATCACCAGCTTCCTGACAGACAGGCAGCAGCTAGTGAGGCTGGGAAAACTCGCATCCGGCACCTGCACCATCACCACTGGAGCTCCCCAGGGCTGCGTTCTCTCCCCACTGCTCTTCTCCCTCTACACAAATGACTGCACCTCTTAAGACCCCTCTGTCAAACTTCTGAAGTGTGCAGATGACACTACAATCATCTGTCTCATCCAGGATGGCGACGAATCCGCTTACAGACAGGAGATTAAGCAGCTGTCTGTCTGGTGCAGTCACAACAACCTGGAGCTCAACACGCTCAAAACTGTAGAGATGACGGTGGACTTCCAGAGAAACCCCCCCCTGCACTCACCCCTCTCACCATCATGAACAGCACTGTGGCTGCAGTGGACTCATTCAAGTTCCTAGGAACTAACGTCTCCCAGGACCTGAAGTGGGACATTCACATTGACTCCATTGTGAAAAAAGGCCAGCAAAGGTTGTACTTCCTTCGTCAACTGAAAAAGATCAATCTACCACAGGAACTGATGACATTTTATTCAGCTGTCATTGAGTCAGTTCTGTGCTCTTCTATAAATGTCTGGTTTGGGGCAGCCGGCAAATTAGATATAAGAAGACTGCAATGGACTGTTAGGACAGCAGTAAGGATCATTGGTGTGCACCTGCCCAACCTTCAGGACTTGTACAACTCCAGAGTGAAGAAACATGCAGTAAACATCATCAACGACCCCTCTCACCCCGGATACAACCTGTTTGCACTTCTCCCCTCAGGCAGACACTGCATATCCCTGAGCACTAGAACATCTAGGCATAAAAACAGTTTTTTCCCAAATGCTATCTCCAGCTTAAACCGCTAAAACATGATTCATTACCTGTGTTGTACAATTAATTTCTGTATTTTTTCTCCATCTCTAATTATTGCCTCTTTCTTTAGTATTATTATGTAAATACATATGCACATCTCTTATTTATACAGCTGTATATAGAGTAAATAATGCACAAACCTGTACATAAATCTTCTGTTCCAGATTCATACACATTATTATTTAAGTTTTTATTTAAATGTTTTTTTGTGTTCTCATGTCAGATATGTATGTATGTATGCATGCATGTATGTATGTACCAGGAGCACCTTGAAAAACCACAGCAAATTTGTTGTGTGTTTGCGCACACCTGGCGAATAAAGCTATTTCTGATTCTGATTCAAAAGTCATAGTTAATGGTTTGTTAATGGCAAGAATTGGACCACGATCATTTACAATCAGCTGTTAGCAAGTTGATGTGTGTCTGTAGATGATGTGACTGTTAATGTGTGTCTTTTGCTCTCTTTCAGTCTTGCTGGTGGTAATCTCACTGCTCGATGTTGTGAGAGTTTGTCATCAGCTCTACAATCCTCAAACTGTGTCTTGAGAGAGCTGGATCTGAGTAACAATGGCCTGCAGGACTCTGGTGTGATAATTATTTCCCATGGACTGAAGAGTCCAAACTGTCAGCTGCAGATACTGAGATATTAGGAACATATAAGATATCATTTACAGTAAGCCGATCACAAAGTTGATGTGTGTCTGTAGATGACCTCTCCATTTGTAGATGATGTGATTGTTGATGTGTTTCTGTAGGTTGTCTGGCTGTATGGTGACAGAGGAAGGCTGTGGTTATTTGTCTTCAGCTCTGAGTTCAAACCCCTCACACCTGAGAGAGCTGGATCTGAGCTACAATCACCCAGGACAATCAGGAGTCCAGCTGCTCAAACACAAACTGGAGGATCCAAACTATAAACTGGAGAAACTCAAGTATGTTTGGGCAGTGTAATACAGTGATCTATGTGTGAATGATGCAGATCTGCAGTAATGTGTGTTTGTGTGTTTATAGTGTGGATCATGGAGGAGAGATGGTGATGACAGCAGGACTACGAAAGTGTAGGTCTACAAACACGCACACATTGGTTTTTTTGGTTTATGGGGACTCTCCATAGGCGTAGTGGTTTTTATACTATACAAACTGCATCTTTTATCACCCTACACCAACCCTACACCTAAACCTACCCCTCACAGAAAACTTTGTGCATTTTTTAGATTTTCAAAAATAATAATAATAATAATAATAATTCTGAATGATTTATAAGCCTTTTGATGAAAAGTGACACTGTTGTAATACCCATGTATTTATACAAATTTATGTCCTCAAACTACATAACACACACACACACACTCACAGAAGAAAAGACACATTAACTGTAATTTTTTTCTTCATTTTTTTTTTCTCGATTGCTAACACACCATCACTGATTCATTTGGCCCAATTTTCCAAACTATTCATTTAGTTTTCAAAAAAGACATATTTCTCAAAACTTTTAACACATTTCACCTATTTTCACACACATTCCAGTTGGCTTAATCTTTTCTGCAAAGCTCTACACACACAAAAATTAATAATTTTGCACAGGTTTAACCAAGTTCATTTAGAAAACACACGTACACAATATAATTAACTCAAGCATCACAAAATAAACTCAAATAGCACCCATTTAACCACACGTAAACATTAAGTTCCAAAACTGATGATACACCAGGCAGAATCTCAGGATAGCATCACAGGTGTTTATATACTTTGAAAAATGAATCCTAGTGGTGGGAGATAAAGAGAAACACAAGAGAAAGGAAAAAGACAAAAGGGGGAAAGAGTTAAAGGACATTTGTTCCTGATTAAATACAAAGCAGAGACAGAGGATGCTGTGTTTGTTTATTGTTCATATTCAATTCTTTATTTGAGCCATTTTTAATTATGTGAATCTTTTCTAGTGCTTTTCATCTACTGTATGATCACTTTACAGTAGTGTAATAATTCCCAAAAGGATTTTGCAACAGTATTTTGAATTGATCTCACTAAGCAGTGAAGTGCTACTGTGTGTTTGACAGGTTTGTGTCTTGTCTGAGGCCAAAGTTTAGATTCTGATAAATAAGAATACATTTTTGACAAATATTTGATTTGGACCTAGAAGTCTGAAGTTTGTACAAGCTGGTGTGTAGTTTTGAAATTGTGTTTACGGTTGTGCAAAAATGGTTAACTGTTTCATTAATTGTGTGTTAGCAATGGAGAAAAACTGTAAAAATGAAGGTTAAGAATTAGGTGTGAAACCACCAGCAACCCCTTCACCATCTGTCAGTGGGAACTGAACCAAGCCGCTACTGCAGAAATTCTGCTATCCTTACTTTAACTTTGAAGTAGGGGTGGGAATCTTCAGGCACTTCACAATCCGATCCGATTCCAAAATGATTCTTGATCTACATTTTTTTCCCAGTTAATTCTTCTGCTGTGCAAATACATCTTTACAACATCTTACATTTTAACCAAAATTGCAGTTTCTTTGCTTTTTGTTTATAGTTGGAATCTCAGTACTGTCATCTTAAAAGTAGGGGTGTGAATCTTCACTGGTTTTATGATTCAATTCAATTCATTATTAACTCGGTATGCGTCACATTCTCAGCTTTCAATATTACTGCACATGGCTACTTTTTCATGTAAATTTTATATCAAATTTATTTTGTGCAAATTTTATTTTTTTATTATATAAACAGGCTACTTTTTAAAACAATCACTTATTTAAAATAAGTGTTCTTTAAGTATCCGAAAGTTTTCAGACAATAGTTATGGGTTTTTTTTTTTCAACATTATTGCTGTTTGATTATTACTGATGAGATCATAGCAGACTGCATTCAGACTAATGCACAGATGTATTTCGATATATCAGATGTTTTGTCCTTCTCTGAAAACATAATTAAATGTGTGAAGATCAATTTCATAAAAAAGTATTCAAAAATGGAAGTGCATTTAACCACAACTGCAGTTGATCTTTAGGACAACAAACACAAAGTGCACACGAAAGTCTGTCAGTGCACGAGTTTTGTGCGTCCAATAGTACTGCATTCTGAACGGCATTAATGAAAGCATATCTAAACTAAAACACGGCGGGTGGAAGCACACACCCTGAAGCAATGTGCATGTGTCTAACGGCTTTCACACCGACTGTGGAAAGCATACACTCTGTCACGACACAGAGAGTGAGAATGAAAAATAATATTTGATTCATGAACAAATTATTGACAGAACTGTAAGACTATCAGAGGAAAAATGACACCCCATTTTTTTTCATTAAGAACAAAAAAATTGTAATTAGCAGATTTTTATCTCCAAAATGAAACCAACGAATAAAAAATAAACTTACATCCTAAAACTCTTTCATTGATAACTACGCCATCGTTGCTTAAATAAAGTTTGAATACACTTGCTAGTTTAAAATCACAGTATAATATTATTTGTGTAAACCTATGAAACACACCTATATCTCGTAAATACAGTTTAATTTACATTAAATACTAGCTTCAATGACAGCCTCAATACCACACATGTGCATCAGACATCCGATATGTATTGGATCTGATCCAGCTACATCATCACACTACAGGCCACATCTCTAGCGCGCAAACGTGCCACATGCAGGGGAAAAAAACAAGTTCAGAGTCGATTTAGAATCATTGAAGAGAGAATTGCGATGCATGAGAGAATAGTTTTTTTTCTCCCACCCCTACTTTGAAATATTGACTTGTCTGCACAGTTTTAGGCCTGACAGGGGTTTTCCACAGAGTTTTGTTTGGGCTCTAGAAGTCTAGGACTGGCTGTTCAGCAGCCTTCATTATAAAACTGAGCACATTTGTGAATAGTGAGAACATTTTGGACTTTGCAAATCTAGTCAAAGTTGTAAAACAACACACAGACACACATCTTCACTGTTGTGTTGTTCCTGATGTTTCTCTCTTCTTGTGTTCAGATGCCTGTGATCTCACACTGGATCCAAACACAGCAAGTACTCACCTTATTCTGTCTGATGACAACAGGAAGATCACACATGTGGAAGATCATCAGCCGTATCCTGATCATCCAGAGAGATTTGATGATGCTCCTCAGGTTCTGTGTGTTGAGAGTCTGACTGGACGCTGTTACTGGGAGGCTGAATGGAGCGGAATTAATGCTTATATGTCAGTGTCATATAAAGGAAACAGCAAGAAACCAAGGAGTGACTGTTGGTTTGGATCCAATGACCAATCCTGGAATCTGCACTGCTTTAATAACAGATTTACTGTCTGTCACTGTAATAACAGAACTGAAATAGATGCTGACTGTTCATCCTCTGATAGAGTAGCAGTGTATGTGGACGTGTCGTCCGGCTCTCTGTCCTTCTACAGCGTCTCTAACACACACACACACACTCACACACACATATATACATACAACACCACATTCACTGAACCCCTCTATGCTGGATTTGGGGTTGATTATGATTCCTCAGTGTCTCTGTGTTAGATTAAATGATAGAGAGAAATGGAGAAAACTGATCTGATGTGAGAGTTATAAAATGGAGAAATACCATCCTTAAACTGTTCATGTAATCTGAGCTAAGTCATATTGTACCTTCAAGATATTGGACAATCCAACATGCTTGTGTCAATTAGGCATTAGGGTTGTGTTGATAAATGATAAGATCGCGTATTGATGATACTAAGAGATCTCGCCTGTGGCTGACGCCTTTGATGATAGCAAGACTATTATTATTATTGTTGATGTTATTATTATTATTATTATTATTATTATTATTATTATTATTATTATTATTATTATTATTATCAGGTTAGAAACACTGTCTAGTTAATATTAGGGCTTATTTGTTCTATCATATTTGTTTCCTGTGTTTACAGTGTTGCATGTTATAACCAATCGCACACGATTCTGTTGATTTTACGAATGCAATGGCCAATCAGAGGCATTCAGATGAGTCATTGCTGAAACACCGGAGTTTTGGCGTTCAGTGCACGTGCTCACTGACTGCTGAATTCTGAATTCTGCTCTCTTGCGAATTCTTTCATCAAAAACATCAAAGGGAAAATGTATGTGCAATGTAAGTACGAGAGATTCATTCAGCATACAGCATAGATAGCACCTTTGATTTGAACAGGAGTGTTCTTTAAAGTGCATATACTTGCATTCAACTGAACAGTGATGATGTTCTTTGATCATGTAAATGTTTTTGGGGTCTCAAGGGTCTCATGGTTCTGAGGGTGGAAGAGAGCGCTGGACATTCACTCCCCCTGCCTTCAGTCACTGCTGGACCCGAGAGTTGAACCCACAACTTTTGGGTTACAAGTTCGGCTCTCTAACCATTAGGCCTCGACAGTACCCCCTCCCTCAGGACTCACCATGACGCTGATGGAATTGAGCGTGATCCAGAATGTCATGAGCTGGAACCCAACATCTCTCCTCTGGACCATAGCCCTCCCAGTCTACAAGGCATTGATGGACTCTGCCCCTTTGTCTCACATCAAAAGCCGACGTACCATATAAGCCAGTGAACCTTGGTCTTAGAAACGTGAAAAACCGGGTGGATATTCCTAAACTGGGGATTAGTGATGGAAAATGGTCCAATAAATTTGGGTTCCAGTTTATGTTAGAGAGAGCAATGTCCTTGGAAGATAACCAGACCTTCTGACCGCATGTGAAGCGGGGGATTAGTGCGGTGACGGTCCACCAGTCCAAGTGAGATGTCAGGCTTCTGGAGGGGATGTAGCTTCATAATCTATTCTACATCTGTTTAATCATTCTCCAAGTCTTTTTGGTCAGAAGTTACCATGTTAGTATGCTTCTGCTGTAATTATTATAAAAATTATATAAATGACAGATATTTTTGTTTGTTTGTTCATTTGTTTTTTGTTGCCAGATTTACCTTTAATCACATTAATCTTATTTATGTGTCTTCTGGGTAAATTTCATCTTCACCAAGTCAGAGCCTTTCATTGTAATCCCAAATTTTAAATGTTTTCCTCTGATATGAAGTCCCATTTTACTGCCTATAAAAATGTCAAA
Source organism: Labeo rohita (assembly GCF_022985175.1). Classification (NCBI taxonomy): domain Eukaryota; kingdom Metazoa; phylum Chordata; class Actinopteri; order Cypriniformes; family Cyprinidae; genus Labeo; species Labeo rohita. The sequence continues at coordinate 933,709 of NC_066869.1, forward strand.
ACCTTTAAACTCTAAATCAAACGTTTGACATTAAGTCTGTTGGAAGATTTTTTTTTTTTTCCCCATGTTGTTGTTATTGTTTGTTTGTTGGTTTGTGTAGCTCTTGTGATGTTGTCTGTTTGCCCTCTTTTATTTCAGAATTGTTGTAATATTTTCATTTGCAATAAGAATAATAATAATAATAATAATAATAAAATTAAACTTTGCTCTACTTTGTTTTATTGGTGGTTGACAAACCAACTTAAATTCTGTAGTATCATATTTTGTTTTCTAATGTGCATTTCTAACTCCATTCTATTGTCTTCATATCTTTTACAGTATAATAAAATGTGTTCTATCATCTCTTGTGTGTTGCAGTGGGAGCAAAGTCCAGTGGGGTGTTTTGCAGTCACTGAACATGTAGAAACTTTAAGACTCAAACCACTTCAGAGTTTTCATGAACCGGATCAGGTGAGCTCTGACACGCGTCCTGGTGGAAGTACAGGTATCAAGAAAATCAGATATCTTGGATTAGACAACGCCATTTCAGAGACAGTGTCACTCTTCAAGGTGAGTTCTGTTTCTGCTTTTAATTCTAATATCATGATTATTATAATCAATGTTTGAAATGTGTAACTTCGTATAATTTGTTTGTTGATTTTGTTTATATCAAAAAATCATCACACAATTTTTTTTTTTCATTTAATGTAAGAAATAAGCTCAATTTGTTATTTTTCTGTTCATGGATACGAAATTAGTAATTAAGTGTATTAATCATTTGCACAAAAAGTCAATAACAAAGTGTACATTGAAATGATTGTGGTGAGGCATGGGCAATACAATATATATTGTATATATCAATACAAAACAGCCAGAATATATAAGTTTGTATGGTCTGTGTGCAAAGTCCAGGGCTGGATAATGTTGCTCAGGAAATATCTGAACAATTTAAAAGCATCAGTATCATCCATTTTACAAACATCACAGTTTTTGCTCTGTAAAACTGCAGGTGACACCGACAGCAGCACATATGCTTCTAAACAGTAATGTGTTTTGATGGGTAATGGATTACAGAGTTTGACAAATGTTTCTCCTCTCATCCTTAAATTCTCCACTTTGGAAAGCATCCTCATGATAAAACAGTCAGAACAGTGCTGAAACATCCATCACTAAAGTGTCCCACAAAATAAATCAACACAGGTTTGTTTCTTCATCATGTAAATGTGGATGAGCTCAAGCTACTGCAGTTTGAAATCATTAAAACTCTTTCTTTTTCCCTCCTTTGCCAGATTCACTAGCAAACCAATAGTCATCATGTTTGCCTGACCATCACACACATATGTGTGATATAAATCAGATGAACTTTTAGGACTCACTGAACCACATAGGTAATTATGTACTATTATTTGACTCAGCACCATTCCCTTCTGTGCATTTTTGTAGAAATATTGGATGTATTGTCATGTTATCATTTGTTTTGTTTCTATGTACAGGCCTTATATCAGTTTCTCAGTATGGATAAAGAAAGCAGTGAGAGCAGTGACCTCAGTGGTAAACCAGTGGCCTCTGACCCCAGGTGAGACAATATCCAGTATTAGAGACATTGAGCTGATTTGACCTGAATTCAATTTCAGGACTCACCACTGCATTCTCAGAAAAAAAATGTGCTGTGTGAACGAAACCGGATAGGACAACTAGTTTTCTGTCATGCAGTGCGATGCAAACATTGCACAAGCATGTGTGTCTTGAGTTGTGGGTTTTTCTTGTGTGGTTTTGTTAACTTCCGGAGATGCAGATAAGAGCTGTGTGTGTAATCTGAAGGTCTAGATCCAGTCACTGCTTACGTCAGTTTTGTTTTCTACACTTGACTCAAATGCTCCGCTCTCAATCTTGATATAAAATATAATCTAGGTTAATGAAGATTCAATCAATGGACTGTTCAGTTTTATGGAAGTTGCCATCTTGGATATTACTTTGGTCACTGTCAGCGGGTTAAGGCTAGAAGGGAGACAGCTGTGGCTACTGGGCATGCGTATATCAATCTAATGTTATTTTTGTCACACTGTACAACAATAATACTGTTTTTATATTATAGTAAGGGCATAAGGTGTAGACATAAAAAAAAAAACAATAATAGGTAGAACAATTAATTTCATTGTTAGTTTCTGGTCGGAACTGTATTCCTTCTAGCCACAACCCTGTGAATGATTACCACCATGGTTACTGATAACAAATACAGGCTTGACTCTCATTGCTTGTTCAAACAGACAGTATTCCAGACAGTACTGTAAGCTGCTGAATGAGATATTTTAAGACTCGCACCTGTAAGTAAATTCAGTTGTCAATCCAGAAAAATTGTCAGTGACCTTGGAGATGGAACACTATCCTTTGCTATACCATAGAAACCCCATACAAGCACTCAAATTATAGGTGAATTCAAAGAGAGACAAATGTTTACATGCACAATAAAATAAATGGCTGTAACTCTTAAAAAGAATGAGATATTTTTACCAAATTTGGTGCATTTACAAATCATGTAAGGTCTTGCTTTGAGGATACCTAGAAACACTATGGGACTTGTCCACTTTGTGACACTGCAATCCCACAAAGAATAAAATTGTTTCTACAGTTTCTCTAAATCTTTTGAAGATGTTATACACTGTAGATGATAAGATTTGCAAAGCCTTTGCAATTTGACATTGAGGAGCATTGTTTTTAAAGTATTCCACAATCTTTTTACACACTCTTTCACAGACTGGAGAGCCTTTGCCCATCTTTACTTCTGAGTAGGGGTGTAACAATAAATGTATTTATATCAAACCGTCACGGTAGGGGCATCTTGGTTTCAGTGCATGAGGCTTTACAACGAATACACGCAGTTCACCCTCAATCCAGAAGGGGCGCTCGCTGTAACGCAACGCTGTTTGATAACCGCCAGCAGAAGAACAGTGAATGCCAGGAGTTGCGCACTTGAAAACAAAGCCTACTAGACAGTGACCATGTCCTGATTCTAAACTCATCTCTCACTGACAAAGAAGTAAAGGCTTGCGCACTTAACTGCTGCAAAACAGAGCTTTGTGCTCTTGTATCTCTACATCTCTCATTCGGCACAAATACAACTATTCCATAATATTTCCATATTTGTGATGTATCCAAATGCTAAACTGTTATGTATTATGTACTTCAGTCGCGTTCCAATGGTGACACAATGGTGCAGGCGCTCTGATGGTTCACTGTATTTTAATTTTGATAAAGTACCAACTGAAACTGATATGTGATGTGTGTGTGTGTGTGTGTGTGTGTGTGCGTGCCAGCACGATCACTTTCTTGTACCAGCAAAATCACGTTTATTGTCTTATTAATAATGGATCACTGTAAAATTATTTTGTAAAATAAAGAAAACAAATAGAATGTGGCTTTCTGCCATTCAAGTTTCCTTTCTGTCACAAAAATGAACTAAAACTCAGCATATATAGGCTACGTTACATGTCACACTGTTTTTTCCCTTGTTTATCTGTTAACTAAATCAAATATATTTCAAGTTTTTATTCCTTGTATGCATATATGTACTGCAGATTTTATATATAACATTATAATTTGATATAATATTTAGTATTTTCACATCTAGGTGGAAAAAATTGTAATTTGTACTACTGTCTGTTTAAAATACATGAAAAGAAACCTAGCATAGTAGATTTGTTGTTTTTTTTTTCTGTTGTACCGAAATTGTATCGAACCATGGCCCCCGAACCAAGGTACGTACCAAACCGTGACATCTGTGTACTGTTGCACCCCTACTTCTGAGAGACTCTGCCTCTCTAAAACATCCCTTTTATAGCTAATCATGTTACAGACCTGATGTCAGTTAACTTAATTAGTTAGTTGCTAGATGTTCTCCTAGCTGAATCTTTTCAAAATGTCTTGCTTTGTTTAGCCCTTTGTTGCCCCCGGGCCAACTTTTTTGAGATGTGTAGCAAGCATCAAATTTTGAAATTAGCTCATTTAGTGATAAACATTTGTTGATTTCATGTGATTTGAAAGTTTTTAATTCAGGATGTAATTCTTTACCTTAATTCTTAATTATTTTGCAGTTAACGTGTCTTTTCTTCTCCACCTGTTTTTCTGACTGTGCTGACCCAATGAGCATTTTGTTCATTAACCTCTTGATTGTATTCATATATTAAACCATTTTTTCTTGTTTCTGTAGAGTGTTTAAAGATGGTCAGACTGTACAACTGCGGCAGGATTCTTCTAAACCAGTGAGTGATGTTCTTCAAAGAGTCAAAGAGCAGCACAAAACCAGCATGAGAAGCAAGTGTGAGAAATTATTTGAGGGAATGAAACTGCCAGAGAATCAAACCCTTCTGAACTGGATCTACACACAGCTCTACATCTTAGAGGGAGAGAGTGAAGAAGTGAATGAAGAACATGAAGTTTTACAGATGGAGAAAACAGCCAGAACAAAACACTCACAAGACACTCCAATCTACTGCAATGACATCTTTAAAGCCTCACCTGAACTAGGATGTGAGGAGAAAGACCAAATCAAGACTGTTCTTACTAAAGGCATCGCTGGAATCGGAAAAACCGTCTCTGTGCAGAAATTCATTCTGGACTGGGCAGAGGGAAAAGCCAATCAGAATGTAGATTTCATATTTGTGCTTCCATTTCGAGAGCTGAACTTGATCCGAGATCATCGGTACAGTCTTCACAGACTTCTGCTGGACTTTCATCCTGAACTTCAAGATCTGGACTCAAAGATTTATGAGGAGTGTAAAGTTGTGTTCATCTTTGATGGTCTGGATGAAAGCAGAATCACACTGATGTTTTCAGATGATCAGAAAGTTTGTGATGTGACTGAGATTTCATCAGTGGGTGTGTTGATGTCAAACCTCATGAAAGGAGAGCTGCTTCCCTCTGCTTTCATCTGGATCACCTCCAGACCAGCAGCAGCCAATCAGATCCCCTCCAAATACATCAACCGTCTGACAGAAATTCAGGGATTCAATGAGCCTCAGAAGGAGGAATATTTCAGGAAGAGAATCAGTGACCAGCATCAAGCCAGCAGAATCATCTCACACATCAGAAGAGCAAGAAGCCTCCACATCATGTGCCACATCCCCGTCTTCTGCTGGATCTCATCCACTGTGCTTCAGAAGCTCCTGAAAGAAGATCTGACTGAAGACATCCCTCAAACTCTGACTAAAATGTACATCCACTTCCTGCTGATTCAGATCAACATGAGGAATCAGAAGTATGAAGAGAGAGATCCAGAGAAACTCCTGCAGTCCAACAGAGAAGTGATTGTGAAACTTGCTGAAGTGGCTTTCAATCAGCTGATGAAGGGCAATGTGATGTTCTATGAGGAGGACCTGATTGAGAGCGGCATAGACGTCACTGATGCTTCAGTGTATTCTGGGATTTGTACTGAGATCTTTAAAGAGGAATCTGTGATTCATCAGAGGAAAGTCTACAGCTTCATCCATCTGAGCTTTCAGGAGTTTCTTGCTGGTTTCTATGCGTTTTACTACCACATTAGCAACACTACAGATGCATGTTTTGATTCACTGCATAATTTGTATAAAAGAGTAGTTAATAAAGCACTCCAGAGTAAGAATGGACATCTGGATCTGTTCCTGCGGTTCCTGCTGGGCGTCTCACTGGAGTCCAATCAGAGGCTCTTACAGGATCTACTGACACACACAGAGAACAGATCAGAGAGCATCAGGAGAACCACACAGTACATTAAAGAGAAGATAAAGAGTCTTGATGATAATGATGAACTGTTTGTACATGAAAATAATCAGGAACACAAACAAGTTAAAAAACATCTCTCAGCTGGTCAGTCTATCAATCTGTTCCTCTGTCTGCTGGAAGTGAAAGATCAGACTCTGTCCATAGAAATTCAGGATTTTTTGAAATCAGATAAACACTCAAAAAAGAAACTCTCTCCTGCTCACTGCTCAACAATCGCCTACATGATTGAGATGTCAGAGAGTCGTTGGATGAGCTGGGCCTCAAGAAATACAACACATCAGATGAGGGGAGAAGAAGACTGATACCAGCTCTGATCAACTGCAGAAAAGCTCTGTGAGTGTTTACTTATTATTATATTTTTAAATCATGATCATTTTCTCTCAGTTTGACTCTTGTCAGTAAATGTCTGCTGTTGTGATTGTCTGACATCATTGCATCTCTCTCATCCACCTCACTGCTCAACACTGCTGGAGGCTTATTTTTTTTTTTTTTTTTTTTTTTTTTTTATTGCTTTTTCCCCATGTACATACGGCATACAAAGAATATACAAATATACACATACAACTTGTAATACAGTGAGAGACAGAATGAATCAAACAAACACGACAACAAAAGGAGGAGCTAATAATCAGAATTACATTTAGTTTAGTCATTTCTTTATAATATTTTTTTTCTTTTGCTGGAGGATTATTAAAACTGATCAGGTAAAGCAGGTGTTGAAGTGCTATTCTAGAGGTGTTCAGATGCAACTATTAACTATAGTGCAACATCACAAATGTGGATAAAGTAGAAAAAGAGTTGTTTTGGCAGCTTAATTTAATCAAATTATATGTTTATTGTGAGGAGGAATTTTAGAAGCCTAAAATTAGTGGAGAGGATCCTCTCACATTCATAATTCAAAACCCAAATTTTGTTGTTATAAGAAGAACATTGCTACATTTTCAGTATGTAAATATTTGTATGCAGTATGTAAAGCTCTCTGATCTTAATGAATATGAATGGTAAATGATAAATGATTAAATGATTAAATCAAATTATTTTCTCATGCTCAGGAGCTCATCTTATTATGCTTCTGAATAGAATATTACAAATAATTTGTTCCAGGCTTCTGAGGACAACTGACAACTTTCTTTGTATGTATTTATTCTTATTATGGTTTTAATTTTATGTTTTTATTTAATCTCTTCTAGTCTTTCTGGTTGCAATCTCACTGCTCCATCTTGTGAGAGATTGTTATCAGCTCTTCAATCCTCAAACTCTGTCCTGAGAGAGCTGGACCTGAGTGACAATAACCTGCAGGATTCAGGAGTGAAGCTGCTGTTTGGTGGACTGAAGAGTCCAAACTGTCAGCTGCAGATACTGAGGTATTAGGAACATATAAAGGATCATTTACAAGCAGTTGGACATGATTTTGATGTGTGCCTCTAGATGATCTGACTGATGATGAGTGTGTTCTGCTGTCTTTCAGTCTTTCTGGCTGTAATCTCACTGCTCAGGGTTGTGAGAGTTTATCATCAGCTCTACAGTCTTCAAACTTTTTCTTGAGAGAGCTGGATCTGGGTAACAATGACCTGCATGATTTAGGAGTGAAGTTGCTCTCTGATGGACTGAAGAGTCCAAACTGTCAGCTGCAGATACTGAGGTAGGTTTTAACTGGTATGTGTGCTATATAAAAAGGCACAGTGAACATGTATTTTCTCCACTGCATGAAATAATGCTCTTTAATTTTTAAGACTAATTATTTTGAATGGAAGCACATTTATTTAATTATACATTATAACATATTTTTTTTCTTTTTCAGTTCTGTGATTTTCCAAAATCAGACCAGTGAAGAACTGCATGAAAGATTACATATTTGAAGTGCAGAATAAACATTGTTTATTTTTAATTTAATGATAACTTGCTTGAATTACATTATTGCTTTCATTTGCAATTCCTGTGCATTTTTTCCAGTTAATATAAATTGTTTGTTTGTTTGTTTGTTTTTGTTTTTGTTTTTTTGCTATTGTACGAATGAGTCACATAAAGAGAACTCTTGCATGAATTCACACTATAGCCATGTTTACATGGTCACATTTTGTTTAAACTGGAATGGAATCATTCCATTTGAGGAATCCGTACATAATTTTAACATTAATGTTAAATACAGTGATTGGGTTGATGTGTGTGTGTATAAACACACATATCACAAGCTTCAAATCAGATTGCATTTTTTGACATAAACACTGCACAAATATACTGAGTTTCCCACTGTTTTTGCATCCTTCTTTTCTCATCCTTCTTTTAAAAATCACATTTTATATTTATCTATTTCAGTCCTAATTAGGAGATAACATGCAAGCTTTCTCCAATGATGCTGAGATTAATAGTATTATTAATAGTAATATTATAGTATTATAGTATTAGTAATAGTAGTATAAACAGTAAAAATGTTCAATTGTGGGACAATGTTATTTGTACCACTTTACAGAGTGGAAAGAGAATTTTAGATTGACACAACAGTGATTTATTCTTTTCAACATCACCAGCTTGTTCCATGTGTGATGTTTCATTATGTCATTTCTACATCATTGCACATGCACAAAACTTTCCAGTATCCGTTTTCAATCTGATCAAGTGCTTACATGTCGTAAAAAGATCCTACACCTTCTTAAAATGATTGAATTTTCAACCGGCTTGTCATTTTTATTATGATTGAGGTGTTTATGCAACATTTTCATTTGGGTTGGAGTCTTAAACCCTTTGTAATTAGAATACAATGCTCAATTTAAATGCACCGTATTAATTATTTTAACACAACTGCTGAGCGTTGATGTGTGTTTTTGTAAATGATGAGATAATTTGATCCATCTATAGGTTGTCTGGCTGTATGGTGACAGAGGAAGGCTGTGGTTATTTGTCTTCAGCTCTGAGTTCAAACCCCTCACACCTGAGAGAGCTGGATCTGAGCTACAATCACCCAGGACAATCAGGAGTGCAGCTGCTCAAACACAAACTGGAGGATCCAAAATATAAACTGGAGAAACTCAAGTATGTTTAGCAGTGTGATACAGTGATATGTGTGTGAATGATGCAGATCTACATTAATGTGTGTTTGTGTGTTTATAGTGTTGATCATGGAGGAGAGATCAGGATCACAGCAGGACTACGAAAGTGTAGGTCTACAAAAATCTTTGTGAAGAAATTCATTTGAATATTGCAATCCTTATCCCCTAACCTTAACCTTATCCATCACAGCTAAGTGTCTAACCTTAAATGAACACCCCACTTTTTTTGAAAATGGGCTCATTTTCCAACTCCCCTATAGTTAAACACTTGAGTTGTACAGTTGCTTGATTATTACTCTGGAATGAGAGTATAGTTCCTAGCCATATCAGCCTAGAAAATCACAACTTTTAATTTTCTCTCAGTCTTAGTACACAATGCAACTACAGAAAGGTCAAGTTTTAAATAGGAAAAATATTTAAACTCTTTGGCAGGGCTGTACGTTAACTTTATTTGCACATAGCACTGGTGCTACAGGGGTTGAAAGTTTTGTAGCACAGGCCAAACAGTTGTAGCACAAGTTAGGAGTGGGCAATATGGCAAAAATATAAAATATTAAAGTTCATCAGTCATGAGCAGTGAATAAATTTTCTCTATTTTGTTGTTTTATTAACAATAAAAGAATAGTTCTCCCAAAATTGAAAATTCTTTAATCTGTCTGTCAATTTTGTCATTGTGTTTTATTTTTACACCACTGTTTACTCACTTTCAATTTTTTTTAAAACCTGAATTAGTTTTTTCTTCTGTTAAACATTAACATTATGTTGAAGAATGTGGGTAACCAAACAGTTGCTGTCAACTTCCATAGTATTTTCCCCTCTACTATCAAATGTGGACCAGCTACTGTTTAGTTACCCACATTATTTGAAATATCTACTTTTGTGTTCAGCACAAGAAAGAAATTAATACAGGTTTGGACAACATCTGAGTGAGTAAATAATGACAGAAATGTTATTTTTGGGTGAACTATTCCCTTAATGACAAGCGGCACCATGTTTAGTTCTGGCACGCATCTGTTTCTCTCTCAAGGGTTTACTTTCATTTTAGGACATAACCAACTGTGTTTATATGTAAACCTTATGCGTTTTTGACAAATCAATCAGATGCGGAAGACAACTTAGCCCAGTAATAAGGCGCTGTTGGACAGATGGGTGTGTGTGCTTCAGGTAGGCACGTTTAGAAAAAGCGCAAGTCAGAACAGCATGTGAATTAAATGTTTAACCGGCAAGTCTTTAAAACAGATGCAGTAGAGATGTTAACATCTGATGTGAACATATGTCATGCTGTACAGTATATTGAGGTGGATGCACCAGAACTGCAACTGATAGAATGTGTGCTGTAGCATGATACTACGATATTTCTTCAAAATAACATCTTAATCTTCCACGATCAAAAAACATCATATTGCACACCTATAACTACTAAGTATAATCACACACACAAACAAGCACAACAAAATCACTTCACACTACTAATGCTCCTCTTGTGTTCAGATGCCTGTGATCTCACACTGGATCCAAACACAGCAAACATTCGACTAATTCTCTCTGATGAGAACAGGAAGATCACACGTGTGAAAGATAATCAGCCATATCCTGATCATCCAGAGAGATTTGGTGAGGTTCATCAGGTTCTGTGTGTTGAGAGTCTGACTGGACGCTGTTACTGGGAGGCTGAATGGAGCGGATATAATGCTGCTTTGTCAGTGTCATATAAAGGGATCAGCAGAAAAAAAGGGAGAGACTGTTGGTTTGGATACAATGACAAATCCTGGAGTTTGTACTGCAGTTGTGACAATGTCATTATCGGTCATAATAATAACACCACTTATAAACCTGTTGCCTGTCCACCCTCTAAAAGAGCAGGAGTGTATCTGGACTGGTCGGCCGGCACTCTGTCCTTCTACAGCGTCTCTGACACACACACACTCACACACTTACATACACTCAACACCACATTCACTGAACCCCTCTATGCTGGATTTAAGATTTATTTGAAGTCTTCAGTGTCTCTGTGTGATATTACAAAGCAAACACACACTTGTAAATCCTCCTTCTAATGTCCACATGCACACAAACGTCTCATTCTGATAGAATCAGTTTTCTAAATGAAATGAGTTGCAGTGCTTATCATGCATTGTTTGTGATTTCATGTACCAATTCAGACATGTCTAACATATCCATGTTTACTATCGAGCTATGAGAGAACATTTTCCAGATGTGGGCATCAGGTCATGTGCTGTGCTTGCATGCGGCACATATGATGGATTTGTCTTTTGAATAATTGTTTAGAATTGAATAATTGTTGATATAATTTTCATTTATTATAAAAAATATTTAAGTAATCTGCACAAAACTGTTTACAACAAACTTGCAAAAGTGAGCAGAGAAATCTAGAGAAGTATCTTACTCTTTCACATTTCACATACCTGTCAAGTATCCCGTTTTGGCCGGGAAAGTCCCGTAATTTACCCTTCTTTGCCGCCGTCCTCCCGTATTAGTATTTTCCCGTAAATCTCCTGTATTTTAACCTGCGTTATCCAGCCTCGCGATATCTGCCACCTGCAGTAGCCTACTACAGGTACGTGGGGTGGCAGTTGTCGCGAGGTTAGTGTGTGAGGTCAGATGATGAGTTGATGAGTGACGACGGGGGAAAAAAGAAGAAAAAACAGACAGATGATGGACGCCAGGACAGAGAAGGAAGGCACTCCTGCCAAAACAGTCTTAAAGAATGCAAAGTCTGCAACAAATAAGTACAATAAGTCACTAAAAGAGTAAAGAAAAGTTATGTGAAATGAAAAGAAAAACTGTACAAAAAAAGCAATATGAAATGAATGAGTGTGTGAATGTGAAAAGAATGTGGAATGAAAATGAAATGTAAATGTAAAGACAAGCAATGTTAAATGAACAGAAAATATGCAAATAAGCCTTTAAATAAATGCTCTTCATATATACCCTTTTGTGTTTTCATTTAGGCTATGAATGTTCACAGCATGTCAATGTCAACAAAGGTAGGCCTATCACTGGCTTTATGCAAAACTTCCTGAACTTCAGCCAGCTCAATTATTGGACAAACTGATCACCTGGATTAATCAGTTTGTCCAATAATGGCAGACAGAAACAAAGGAAAGTTCAGGAAGTAGTGCAGCTGTGCATAAAGCCGATTGTAGTTTATAAGTGGTTGACAAGTGGTGATTTTTGCTTTCTTGTCACCTGTCTTAAAATGTAAGGGATACTGGAGCTTGGTTGGGGTGGTGGGACTGCTCGCGGCGGGCGCCGGAAAATTTCCCTTATTTTCAAATCCAAAACTTGACAGGTATGCTCTTTCATGACTGATCGCATGTGAGTGGTCTCTTATTGATTTTAGAACCTTTTTTTTCATCAGATACTATTCTTATTAAAATGAAATAAAAGTGTAAAAATAAATTATAAAAATGAAAAGGTTATAGTGTGCCGATAGTTGCACAAAGGGTAGCTCAGGTAGGTCAGAAAACGAGCTGTTGTTTAAGCATGTTAATGCTAGCATGTCCAATATTGTCTGCTTTTGCTTAATTTTGCCAATGAAAACATTATCTATAGAGCTTCAGCAAAACTGTTGTGTATCTCTGAGCAACACAGAGCTGTGATTCATTCCTGAATAAATCAGCCATTAAAACAAAATTCAAATGAATGATTCAGGGACTTACTTGCATAAAGACATTTACCTGTTTGATTTTTATTTAGAGTATCTATCAGTCAGTCAATTAAAAAAAAGTGATAGTTTACCAAAAAAAAAAAATTCTGTCATCATCATTTATTTACCCTCATGTTGTTTCAAACCTGTATCACTTATCAAAATATTTCTTTCTAAAGCTACTTTTTGTAATGTTTTGTAATTTGTTTAACACAGTAATGGCTGGGGGTATTTTCACATTTATATTAAATGGTTAGTGAACACAGAAAACTAGCTACTGAACACACAGACAGAGAAATATTACACAATTATTACTTTCTGTTTGATGGCTGTTTTCCTTCATCCCAGACTCCTTTGAGAACTTCATGACTTCAGCTCAGTGCTGATTAAACCAGCTTTAGTCCTGCTGCTGGTTTCTTCTCTGAATACTTGACCATTTCACACCATTACATTTAGACTGCATTTAGATTAAAGTCCCAGTGTCCTTTTTTACCTTTTGTTAAAATGTTATGATCAAAATACAACCATGAACCATTTAGAAGAAAGAAAAAAACATAGCTCAAAGAACAATTGAACAGGAGTAACAAACACTTAACTTTAATTTCTGTCAGAACCACTAGAGTCAAATAACTTACAATTAGCATACATTTTTAGGTTGGGTGTATGGTTCTGTTCTGGGCAAACACTCCCTGCCAGCCCATGCAGCCTAGCATGTATATGAGCAGAGAGAGTTCTATTTACCCTAGGGTTATCAAACAGAACCAGCATTAATGATTAATGTAGCAGATAGCATTAATGTTCTAACAGATTATTTTATGTAACAACATAATTCAGTGGTAAGAGGAATTGGGGATGGAGATGGGTGATGTGGCTCCTGACCCTTACAAAAAAGAAGTTTATTCAAGTGCGCTATCAGTATACTTCTTTTAAACTAAAAATACTTTAAGTATGCTTTTATGTACTTCTCAGATATGTGCTTTATATACTTCTCAGAAATATACTTAAAATGACATTTAAGTATACTTGATTTATACATAGAAAAGTCTAAGTATTTGAGATATTTTACGTCTTCCGTACAGAATTTTCCAAAACACGAGAGAAGAATCCGCTTCCACATGTAATCACAATCGTCAGACATAAAAAAGACATTAAAAAAGGATCAAAACCATATAAATGTATAACTGTGTAACGTTATGAAATAAAATGTCGACCCATGAAGAGGTAATAATAACTGTACTAATATACAGCAGCTATTTTAAATTGTTCACAGTTCCATTTTCTATTTTTCAGTTTATAAAGAACCCGTAAATTAATACAAAATAAAAGCAGAATCTGTATTTCTTGATATTATTAGAATGCTTTGGGGTGTTGATCAACTCCATCTACGTTTTGATTATCATAATAAGTAATTTGTTTTTAGCATTTTTTTCAAAATGTTTATTTATTTTTTATTTATGCAACTTACCCACATTCAAGTGTTTATCAAAAATGGATGCATGAAGCTAGAATAAAATGTTTTTGTTTACAAGCAGATACCCTGTACTTTCTTTTGATGTTTTGTGTGTTCAGGTATTCATATAACAAAATATATACATATTAATACCTAAATAGGGACATAGTAGTATACTTAAAATATGATGTAAAGTTCACTTAAAGAAAACTTACAAGTATACCTGCAGTATAAAACCATTAAAATATTTTACTGAGACTATACTTCAAAGTGTAGTAAAAGTATTTAATTAGTAAACTATCAGTATACCTTTAAGTTCACTTTTAGTATGCTTGCAGTACAAACTAAAAACTTGTACTTTAGATGTAAACTAGTTGTGTACTCAAGTTTACTTCTATTATACTTAAAAGTATACTTTCATATATTAGAAAGTGGGCCAAAGGAGTATTAAAAATAGTACATTTAAAAGTATACTACTAGTACACTGATATTTGTATACTTACTACATCAAGTATACTTAAAAAATATACTTGAACTTTACTTAAGTATACTTAACAAAATAAACTTGAAGTATACTTATTTTTGTTAAGGGGAGCAAAGTGATAGCTGCTGAATAATGACTGAAAGGACCTTATAAAGGGAATTATGATTGGTGTCGTAGTCCTGTAGGTAGACGTGGATCAGTTGAGTGTCAGCTGGTGCGAACTTGACTAACGTGACCTGCCAGAACTAACGCGTATAGTATATAGGCTAAATGTGAGCACAATGAAGTTGTACTAGAAAATATGCTTGTATGACATACTGTTGCAATTCATTCATTTTGGCAACTACTAAAATGTTACACACTGACTGTTTACATTTTCAGAGTTCATTGATTATAGAAAATTTAGGGAAGGTTGACTAAACTCTCAAATAGGTAGTTGCCTACATGTCTCATCCATGAGTAAGTCTATGCAATGATGGAGAACAAGATTTTGGGGATGTTGAGACCCAGAACTAAGCTGACTAAGCAATAAAGCTATAGTGAGCCCTTTTATTACAGTTTTTCTAAAATGCTACCATCTGAAAACCATCACTCATTTTCTCAAAACCTTAAACACAAATCCAAATGTTCAAACTAAATTCACAAAATACATACACACTACAGATCATTCATTAGACACTAAATCGAAAAAAGGAGAACACAGTGCCCAGTTCATGTAGTTACAAAAAAAAAAAAAAAAAAAAAAGTTTACTGTATATAGTCATTTTTTAGCAAAAAAAAAAAACAAAAAAAAAAAAGATACATAAAACTACACACACTTAAAAAAATCACACCTAAGTTTGGTGGATTTACCAAAAAAATAAAGGAAAACACACATACAGACATTACACACACATATGTATATACAGGATGTTGCAAGGGTTTTAGAGTGATTTATTTGACAAATTGGTTTAGGCTATTGAGAATTTGGTTTAGAGAATGAGGTTTAGTGTTTCAGCAAATGTGAAAAACTGTAAGCTGCTGTTGATGTATGAATACGACTTGGCACAAAAAGCGACAGATCATGTGCAGTTTATTTCTAAGAATATTAATAAATTAATAAATTATTAAATCAGTAAAACTGAAACCCTTCCGATACAGAAGACATCACATTTACTAGATTGTAGGCTAATCTATTTCTTGTGATAAAACAAAGGCAATAAAACAGATAGATGTGATGTAAATTGAAAGAGATGTGCAGTATACATTATTACAGTTTTTCAGAAATAATTAAATAGAAAGCAATTATTACTGAAAATGGAAGGCAGTAGAGATCAATTCATAAAAATAAAGAACAGATGGGAGCAAGGCTTAAAGATTGAGGGAGTCATTGTGCTACATAAAGTAATCAGTAGGTGGCGCTAAACATCCTTAACGAGATTAAACCCACCAGAAAACTGAATAAAGAAGAGAGATGGGCGGGGTTTATTTGTTGGTGAAATGTGAGCGTGCGGACACACCTGTGTCGAAACCGAAAGCAAAGAAGATTGTTAGAAAATGTGATTCTTACGTTCTTAAGTTCATTTGTCGGCTTCTGACGTCATGTCATATTACAGTTTTTCACATTTGCTAAAACACTGAACCACATTCTCTAAACCAAATTCTCAATAGCCTAAACCAATTTGTCAAATAAATCACCCTTTCTGCAAAATCTTAAACAAGTTTAGGCAGTTTAGACACTGTTTGCAGACTCTAAACTCTAAACACATTCTCACTCACTAAGACACAGTTTGCTCTGTGATGAACTGATGTAAAACCCTAAACACAAGAAAGCAAAAATTAAGCACAACTGCAAGAGGCTGTCATCGTTTACACACAATAATTCAACATTCTTCACACTCAAATTTCAAAATATTTAATTATACAAAATATAAGCCAGTTCATATATAGATATATAGATAGATATAGATAGATATAGATATAGAGATACAGATATAGATGATATATATATATATATATATATATATATATTATGTATGTATGTATGTATGTATGCACACACACATATCTATATTTGGAGATTCCAAATGCAAAACCAGCTAAAAGCCATCTCGGTCAAAAATGAGATAATGATAGTGAGTGAATGCTCCTGACACCAAATATTTTTACTTCAACCTTGCTAAATTCCAGCCTCAGCCCAATCAGAAGTACCAGTACTTACATAGAAACCGATACAAAGTAGCCAGAAGGAAATGCTCATTTCAAAGAAATACGTCAGATGGATTTAGCTGGTTTTGCGTCTGAACTCTTCATATACATATGTGTGTATATATATTTTATTTTTTTGGTATATTCACCAAATTTTAGTGTTGATTTCTTTTGAGTGTGTGTATGTATTTATTGCTAAATAATTACTATATACAGTAAACATTCTAAACATTTTTTTGTAACTACATACACTGGGCACTGTGTTCTCCATTTTTTTGATGTCGTGTCTAATAAATGATATGTAGTGCATATAATATTGTCTAATGCATGTATGATTTGAAAGCAATTGTTTGATTTTGCCAGAAGAGTCAGGGTTTTTAAAGAACCATTTTGATGGTTTCAAAAATGTGTTTTAGCATTTCAGAAAATTGTACAATGTTTTCGCTTGGGTCTCGATATCATAATAAATTCGATCTTTAAAGATCATTTTAGCAAGTTGTAGCTCCTGTATGTTCATCTTTAGCATTCTAATAATATCGAGAAATACGGATTCTGCTTTTATTTTGTATTAATTTATGGGTTCTTTATAATCTGAAAAATAGAAAATGGAACTGTAAACCATTTAAAATAGCTGCTGTATATTAGTACATTTTTTAGTGATAAGTTTCATTATTAGATACATATGTATTTTGGATGGCTACACTCCAAATGGCTGCACTCCTGGTTTATGATATTAAAATGAGGTAAATAACAGTAAAAAAAAAATGCATTTTTGAAAAGAAATCAAATAGATTCATCGGCCCTTTTCAAGTCATTTTAGAAGTTGTGAGCTTTGAAAACAAGATGACAGTGAAATTTGAGTTGATGTAATTTATAGTGTGATCTTTTTCCCGCATTTGATTATACAAACTGCATTACTTGAATACGCTACAATTAAAATTAATTATTGAGGAGAGAGAACGACTAATAATAAACATCTGAAAAATGTCTAACATGGGGAGACTGATGTCACTGATGACTGTCAGTGAGTAACATGTCTAAGCTTCCGGAGGGTTTATTCACTACTGTTTCAGCAACTAAAAATCAGTACTGAAAATAATCATCATCACTCTAAAAAAAAATACAACCCAGCGCTGGGTAAAATATGGACAAACCCAGTGATTGGGTTGGTTTGACCTAACCTTCTTAGTAGTAACACAACTGCTGGGTCAAAACAACCCAGTTGCTGTTTTTGTCTTGTGATATTTGCTGCTGTCACAGTGATCAAATATCATGATCAGTGAGTTGGATATGTGCTGCTGTCACAGTGAATCTGTCAGTGTCGTCACGTTACAGCAGCAGAAACACATCAAGCTCTGAACAGATTCATGCTTTTCTCCTGCTGCTGAAGTGAAATATGTTCAGTAAGACACGAGAGCATCAGTGAGATCAGATACTGACCGTGATCATGAGGATCACTCTTCACAACTTCTTCACTACAGTCAGTAAACCATCACTTTATGATTCAGAAGAAAAGAGTCCTCCACAAACTGCTGCAGCTCAGCCTGAAGTACAGGATACTTCAGCATGTCATTGTGTGTGTGTGTGTGTGTGTGTGTGTGTGTGTGTGTGTGTGTGTGTGTGCACCTGGTATTCATCACGTTATGGGGACCAAATGTCCCCACAAGGATAGTAATACCAGTAAATTTTGACCTTGTGGGGACATTTGTGAGGTCCCCATGAGGAAACAGGCTTATAAATCATGCACAATGAGTTTTTTTGAGAAAGTAAAAGTGTGCACAGTCTCCTGTGAGGGCTAGGTTTAGGTGTAGGGTAGGTGCAGGGCGATAGAAAATACGGTTTGTACAGTATAAAAACCATTACGCCTATGGAATGTCCCCATAAAACATGTAAACCCAACATTGTGTGTGTGTGTGTGTGTTGTTGTGTGTGTGTGTGTGGTATTAAGAATTGTGTTTTTTCTTTTTCCATATGCAGGTGTGAAGTCAGTTTGTCATTATGGAGAACAGAGAGAGCAGTGAGAGATCTTCATCTGCAGAACCCAGCTGTGTGTCTCTGAAAGAGTGATAAATCATTGCCTCTTCCTCCTAAATTCAGTGATGAACCAGTGACCTCTGACACTGGGTGAAGATAAATGTTTTTACTAAACAGGAATTAACTATTTTTTGGGAGTCAAAAACACACTGAATTCACACCGTGAATTTGTTGATTTTTATCTTCAGTAAATCAGATTTTAAAAATTAATATGAAATATTAAGGATGTAGTTTTAGTAACATTTAATTTTAATTCACTATTTAAAAATGAATGTGATGATGTCTCTTTGCCCCCTGTTATTTCTTAATTGTTGTAATAATTTCATTTGCAATAATAATAATAATAATAATAATAATAATAAAATGAAACTTTCCTCTTCTTTCAGTTTTATTGGTGGTTGACAAACCAACTTAAATTCTGTATCATGTTTTGTTTTCTAATGTGCATTTCTAACTCTATTCTATTGTCTTTGTATCTTTTACAGTATAATAAAATGTGTTCTATCATCTCTTGTGTGTTGCAGTGGGAGCAAAGTCCAGTGGGGTGTTTTGCAGTCACTGAACATGTAGAAACTTTCAGACTCAAACCACTTCAGGGTTTTCATGAACCGAAGCAGGTGAGCTCTGATACGCGTGTCCTGGCGGAAGTACAGTATCACGATTCCTCTTCAGGAACACTTAAGATCGAGTGAGAGATGAGATTTCAGAGACAATGTCACTCTTCAAGGTGAGTTCTGTTTCTGCTTCTGCTTTTACTTCTGATATTAAAATGTGTAACTTCGTATAAATTGTTGGATGATTTTGTTTATATCACAGAATTGTGACACAAAATGCTTTTTTTTTCCATGAATTTATTATTTTTCTGTTCATGGATATGAAATGAGTAATCAAGTGTATTAATTATTTGCACAAAAAGTCAATAACAAAGTGTACATTGAAATGCTTGTGGTGAGGCATGGGCAATACAATATATATATATATATATTGCATATATCAATACAAAACAGCCAGAATGTATAAGTATGTATGGTCTATGTGCAAAGTAAGTGTTTACTAACTGTAAACACTGCAGAAGAATATGTACAGACACAGTGTGTGAACAAATGAGCCTAATGATTTATGAAATCGGATTTCAGCAGGCCTGACAAGACTGTATCCAGGACAGGATAATGTTGCTCTGGTTAAAATAAACACGTCTCAGACTTAAAAATATCTGAACGATTTAAAAGCATCATTGTCATCCATTTTACAAGCATCACAGTTTTTGCTCTGTAAAACGGCAGATGAGAAGAATAGCAGCACATGAGCTTCTAAACAGTAATGTGTTTTGATGGGTAATCACGAGTGTAAAGGATTACAGAGCATGATGGATGTTTCTCCTCTCATCCTTAAATTCTCCTCTTTGGAAAGGGTCTTCATGATAAAACAGTCAGAAGAGTGCTGAAACATCCATCACTAAAGTGTCACACACACACAAGCTTGTTTCTTCATCATGTAAATGTGGATGAGCTCAAGCTACTGCAGTTTGAAATCATTAAAACTCTTTCTTTTTCTCCTCCTTTGCCAGATTCACTAGCAAACCAATATCATCAAGTCATCATGTTTGCCTGACCATCACACCCATATGTGTGATATAAATCAGGTGATCTTTTAGGACTCATTGAAGCACAGAGGTAATTATTTACTATTATTTGACTCAGCACCATTCCCTTCTGTGCATTTTGTGTAGAAATATTGGAAGTATTGTCATCCCAGGTGAAAAAGAAATATATTTACATTGTGCTTTTTTGGACATACTTAATATATTTAAATTGCACTATACTAAGTACATATTAAATGTATTATTTTGAAACAACTTTAAGTATATTAAGTGCATTTCAAGATATGTTTAAGATCAATTTTAATCTATTTGCAATATATTTAATGTATTAAAATTGTGTTAAAATGGACCCACTTCAAGTACATTTAGTGTATTTTAACTATACTACCCTTAATTTTATTTAGAGTACACTTAAATGTTGTATTAGAAGTGCATTACAAGCTAAGCTAAGCTAATAATTAATGCATTTACAGTATATTTTAAATATAACATTAGGTCATTTATAATGTATTTTCATAACACTGAAGAATTCACTATTAATATATTAAAAATATATTTTACAAAATCATTTAATATACCAGAAATATAGGTTTAATATATTAAAAATATACATTTAAAAAACCCATTTTGTGCCAATAATACATTTTTTTTAATATTAAAAATATACTTTTTATAACAAAAGTTTAATATATTACAAATATAATGCAAACTACTGTTTCTGTAAAGACAGTATCAAATACACATTTTTAAAAGTACAAAACTTTTATTTAATTTGACATTTTTTTTAGCCAAAATATGTTCTCAAAAATAAAGATAAGTGATCTGCAGAGCTCCATTTAACACAAAATAAGAATAATAAAAAATAAATCATAAAGCATTTGTAGGAAACTAGCAATTTCATCAAACAATTGAACCACATATGGAGCCACAGAAGACAAACAAATGCATTTTTAACAAACTAGCAATAGCCAAACAGTTAACCAAGAACTGTAACAACTCAAACATCACATCTTCTTCATCCTTCCAGTGGAGAGTGACTGTTCTTTGAGGTTGACTCGTTGTTGCACTTCCTCCAAATGAGGGCCCGCACCTCAGACACTGTCGTCTTTGGGAACTCTTTTATCACAGTGTCTGTGAAAGGGGAAAAAGAAACTGTAAAAATTTCAGCAAATTACAGTACAATTCAGGACTGTAAACCCTGATCCGGCTTGTGTTTTCACTGGCAACAGTACCCTTTCTTGATAGGCTTGGTCTATGCTGGAAAGCAGCGAATGTCCACCATTCTCACATAATGACTATGCTAATGGATTTTCTATATGGTTAAGCATATACAAAAACACACAATAATTATTACAGTCATGAATTTATTATCATAACTTTTTTCCTTACCATTTCTGAGGACTCAGCAAGAGACAGCTCACTGGAACTTGATCTTGAGCTGTATGGGCCTCTTTTCATGGACTCTAGGACATCTTTGAGAGATGATACAATCCCAGGAAACTCTACAAGACAAAAATAAATAAAAAAACAACACACATTTGAGTTCTTCATTTTTAGTTAATCAAGGTCTATTGATTCAATAAAATGTATTTTCTAAAGAAGCATTGCTGTAACTTTAAAACTTTTGTTGTGCAAAGACAGGAATTTCTAAGGATAATGGCAAGTTGGTTACGGCTAATAAGGTTTTGTTACATTTATAAATATAACAAACGATCATATACCATAATGGTAATGTGGCTAAAAAAGGTTACATTGCCTTATATTGACATAGCTGTTAATAAAGAGTCACCAAGATGACTTTTCCTTTCCATACTGGCTGTGGTACCCTATCAAAGACAAAAATACTCTAATATATATATATATATATATATATATATATATATATATATATATATTAGAGTATATACATACACTACCGTTCAAAAGTTTGGGGTCAGTACAATTAAGAAATTAATACTTTTATTCACCAAGGATGTATTAAGTTAATAATTAAAAGTTTATTAAAAGTTAATAATAAATAATTTACATTGTTATAAAATATTTATATTTTGAATAAACACTGTACTTTTTAAACTTGTTATTCATGAAAGAATCCAAAAAAAAAAAAAAAAAAAAAAAAAATCACAGGTTCCAAAAATATTTGGCAGCACAACTGTTGATATTATCCAACATTGATCATTCTAATAATAAATTCACATATTAGAATGATTTCTGAAGGATCATGTGACACTTAAGACTGGAGTAACAGGAATAAATTCTATTTTAAAGTATGTTAAAATAAAAAACATTATTTTATATTGTAAAAACATTTTGCAATATTACTGTTTTTTTTTTCTATATTTTTAATCAAATAAATGCAGCCTTGATGAGCATAAGAGACTTCTTTAAAGACTATTACAAGTCTTACTGACCCCAAACTTTTGAACGGTAGTGTATATATCAGAACATCGGAAATATTTCGGAAATATTTCTTCAATAACAATTAAATATTATGTTAATAAATGTGTTAAACAAGTGTTTAATAATCAATCTATTGGGTAGGTTTAGGGAAGAACTTTGCTGTCCCAAAAAGGCAGCATCCATTTACATTTTTTAATAAATGCTTGTAAATATATTTTTGATATTTTCACATATATATGTTGCCCTAAAGTACAGTCATATGGTTGTATAGATGGTCACTCATTTTTTTTCTATGGATGGATGTTTACATAACCAACAACGACTCTAAAATACCCAGTTAATTTGGCAAAAGGATTCAAAATTGGGTAGATCTTACCAAAATCTACATTAGCAAGTCTTACTAAAATATACTTTTGCATATTTCAGTCTACTGAAGGAACCAGTTGGACACCTGAAAGAGAACATGCTTTATGAATCTTCTTCTGAGATGAAGTGGCAGCCAACCATTAGTCATATTAAAAAAAAAAAAAAAAAAAAAAAAAATTATATGAAATGCAAACACTGCTTACTCTTTTCCTTGATTGTCTCTGCTCTGTATTTTCAAACAGCTCAGTGTCAGTGTTATCTGAGTCACCTGACATTGGAGTAGAGGTTACAGGTGCTTTCTGTCTTTGCAGGTTCTGGAGGTCTCTTTTAAGTTTGTCTCCCATTGCAGCATCAGCTGCACTTTGAGATGTACTTGCACTCTAAAAGCAACACACTAAAATTAACATTTCACCAATAAAAATAAAAATAAATAAATAAAAAAATCTAAAACCTTTATGGCTTCAGGTGGTTTTTCCCTTTCTCTGCAGTGGTCTTCCAGATGTCTTCTCCTCTCTTAAAAGCATCTCTCTTCATGATTAAGTCTTTGTAAACGTCTGCAATTACACACACACACACACACACACACCATTTCATTTAATTTCACAGTGTACAGTTATTTGATTTGATGGTAGCTGGTTGATCTACCTATAGTAAGTTTACTCTTTTTATGAGTAAAGACAACAGACAACAGACAATGCTTTTATACTTGAATCAAACAAGAAAAGTCACTTTATAGAATAAGCATCAGAAGTTTCTAGACCTAACGTTAATAAGTGTTGCTGTTAACGTCAAAGGTCCACGTACTAACATTGAGATATGCACACTGTCCACGTGGAAAAGTAGTTTATGCACCCAAAATGTTATCTTAAAGCTAGTCGCTAATAGGTAACAATAATAAACTTAACTTACCACCAAGTAGTAGTATTTTTGCTGCCAGTATCTTGCTCTGTCCATGTCGGCCGCGACTTGTCAGGCGCACCGCTATTCTGAGTTGTTCGCGGGAGCTGGTACTCTGCTCGTCTGTGTTCTCTTAAAATTATATCGGTGCTGTCCACTATCTCCGAGTCAGGGAAATAAAACAAAGCATAGCTAGGAAACGACATGATTTCCGTTGAAATATCATATCCGTTACCCGCTCAACTTGTGCTCATCTCCTTAAAATCTGTGATTGGACAATTGCCTGCAAATTGTATAGCTTGTTTCTGATTGGCCAAATTGAACTGCAAGGAATTGGCTGTGATTGGTCAAACTGAATGCACTGCTACAAAAAAAAAAAAAAAAAAAAAAAAAAATAAATAAATAAATATATTTAAGTACTGATGATACAATCATTATTATTATTTCTGTCGCCTGACCTTCGGATGAAATGTGGCACTGAAGTGACGAAGTAATGAAGACATACAAATCTTACCTGCATTTACAAGATAATAAGATTCCAAAAACTACGCATAAGAATGCAATTGCATATTCATATAATGTATGTATTACCGTTTTTATAAAATATATTAAATGTTACAAATGTTTATCAAAAAAATATTTGAAAAGCAGTCTAATGTTCATTACATAAATATTTAATATAAATTGCAGTAGGCCTTGCAAGTTACATATACTGCCAACACAATACACATAATGTATACATTAAATAAGAGTACATTAAGTATGTTTTCTGTAGGTGCACCAAAAGTTTAACAAAAGTATGCTGTTGTTTTAGCATAATTTTAAAAGTGTAATTAAGCATATATTTACTACCAAAGTATTTTTAGTATACTTTTTGTAAATATATTTAATGTGCATTTATTTCTGCATATTCCGTAAAAGTGTAATTAAGCATGTATTTGTTACAAAAGTACTTCTAGTATACTTTCGATAAATATATTCACAATATCTTTGTGTTTAGCACATTTCTTAAAAGTGTAATTAAGCATATATTTATTATCAAAGTACTTCTAATATACTTTCTAGAAATATATCTACAATATATTTGTGTTTAGCACATTTCTTACAAGTGTAATTAATCATATATTTATTACCAATGTACTTTTATTATACTTATTAGAAATGTATTTGAATTGTACTTCATTTTAGCACATTTATTAAAAGTGTAATTAAGCATATATTTATTACCAAAGTACTACAACTATACTTTCTGTAAATATGCTTAAATGCGATTTAGTATATTTTTAATGCACTTCAAATAAGCACGTTGGTAATACAAATGTATTAAAAACACACTATTTGAATTTCAAATACATTTTTAATACATTTAATACTACGTCTTTTTCACCTGGGATGTTATCATTTGTTTTGTTTCTATATACAGGCCTTATATCAGTTTCTCAGAATGGATGAAGAAAGCAGTGAGAAACACAACAGTGTGTCTCTGAAGAGTGACGGATTAACTTCTCAACTTCCTGACCTCAGTGATGAACCAGTGGCCTTTGACCCCAGGTGAGACAATATCCAGTATTGGAGACATTGAGCTGATTTGACCTGAATTCAATTTCAGGACTCACCACTGCATTCTCAGAAAAAAACGTGCTGTGTGAAAGAAACCGGATTGGACAACTAGTTTTCTGTCAGATGCAAGCGTTGCACAAGCCTGTGTGTCATGAGTTAACTTACGGAGATAAAGAGCCGTTTGTGTCGTCTGAAGGTTTAGATCCAGCAACTGCTTCCATCAGTTTTGTGTTCTAGACGTGACTCAAATGCTCCGCTCTTTGATTGATAAACTTGCGGCTTGACTAATATCTTGTTGAGTTAAAAAAGTGATAAGGCTGCTTAGTTTTATTGACATCACCATCTTTGATTATACTTTGGCCACTGTCACTATGGTTACTGATAACATATACAGGCTTGGCTCTCTTTGCTTGTTCATACAGACAGTACTCCAGACACTACTGTAAGATACTGTAAGACTCACACCTTTAAGTAAACACGGTTGTCAATCCCAGAAAATGTCAGTAGGTGTGTTTCCATTACAGATTTGTGCAGAACTTTGGCGATACTTTATAAATGTAGATAAAAAAGTATTGCGAAATGACATTTTCATTAACCAATGTTATGCGACTAAAACATTTTTTTTTTTTCCTCTCGCAATAAGTAATGGCAACGGATTTTGGTGGGATTTGGGTGGATTTTGGCTTTATTTAGTCGAAAGAGGCATATGCGTGTATCTTTACAGGAGCAGCGCAGAGAGCCACTTTAGAAACATGTGCGGCGCTGCTAGTATAAACATAACATCAGCTCCAGTGACCACGTCGGAGCCGTTACACGCCGCAGATGCGTATACAGTCTAAGCCTTAATATCAGGGAACGCCCCTTATACTTCAGAATGGCTACATATGAAGTGTTTCTTGGAGTTTATAGTACATTAAAGAATGATCATATGGCTTTTTACATGTGCCATGTGACCTGTAAATGTGAAAAAGCCATTTCCATTGCAGATTCCTTTTTCAAATTGCCTGAAAAACCACCTCATGTGAGCGTAAAAACTTTTTTGTGATATATGGGAGTTTTTGCGAAATTGACCCGTTTCCATTTGGTGTATTTTGAATTCGCAATTTACATTTGCACGTCTTGAAGGGTAATGGACACACGGTTACTGTGACCATGGCCTACAAAGTCTAAGTAGGAGGTGAAAGACTTTTCAAAGCAATTTTAAACTGCTTGTATAATTGCCTCAAAGTACTGTATTACAACACTGCATTCCCAAACAGCTGGCATCCGCCTCCGAAAGCAATGACCGCATGTATTGTTTCGTCTGCTCTCTCTGAATCACAAGTCATTTGTTATATGTGAAAATTACTATATTCAGTGGCTTCTCCTACATTTCTTAGTGATATTTACTGCCGGTTTATGAGGAGGTGACGATTTTGTTCTCTTTGACACGTCTGATGGGAACAGTGCTAATTTGTAAATGTTTTAAATGTTATTCCAGTCTTGCAGCGGAAACCTGGCTGTTGATTCAACGTGACCAATGGTTTATCCGCATTCTTCTTATTATAATTTTCCTTATAATACAGTATACAATAGTCAACATTTGAAGTGGATTAAAACCTTTCATCAAAGTTGTCCTAAAACTATTTTTGATCCACTTCAAATGTTGACTACTGTATAATAATACAATGCCTTTATCACTGCTTGGAATACTATGAATATTATGCGTACCTTATTCTGTGTAAAATGCCACATCATCTTACAGAAGAATTTACTTCAAATGCTCGACTGACGTCATGAAGTGAGTATGCAGTAAAAACATGTTATTAAATGTGGTATTTTCACGTCCTTTCAGATGAAGCACCATTTCTACACAGAGCCGTAGTACACTGAGAAGCTACACAAACAGCTGTCATTATTTCTTTGATTTCATAATCGCGTGATTAAATCTTCCGTGATAATGAAGGTGATATAGCGTAGCTTTTCAGTGAATTACGGCTCTGTGTACTAAATGCTGCTCCATCTGAAACCACCTGCTGGAGATTGACTACTGATTACACAACCAGCTTCACTGAAAAAAATGCGTGTGACAATCACCTTTGATTTATCATGCAGCCCTAATAGAGCTGCATGTTTCTGGATAAATTGAGAATACCGATTCTTTTGTTTTATACAAAGATTGTGAGTCTCCCACGATTCTGAAGAAAAAACATTAGACTACTAAACAAAATAACATGTAATTTACTAGAATTTCAGACAAAATGTCCATTGCTTCAGTGTACTGAAAAATGTGTGAATCTGAATGAAATAATAAAAATAATAATAATAATAATTTGAATAAAGCAGGCAATGTCTTTTGGGGATGAATCTCTCCTGGTGTAACAAGATAATCCATACAACACATAATCTATTTCGGGGCTTCCCAAACTTTTGGACCCAAAAAAATATTGAGGATTAGAAAACGGTTGACATTATTGTAATCTTATTCAAAAGTTTGATATGACAGAACTTGAGTATTCACAAAACAATCATTTTATTTTATAGTACAAGTGTAAAATTTCACTACAAATATTTCTCCATTTACAGACATTAAAGAGTATATAAAAAATATCCATAAAAACTTAAAACATGCTCACTGCAGTGCAGATATGAACTTTAATTCATGCTGCGTGTGTTCTTACACTCTTTGCGGTGTTCAATGCAGAAGACGCTCTCATGTTACCAGAGGTGGACGAAGTACACAAATCAAGTACTTGAGTAAAAGTACAAGATACCCAGGAAAAGTACTAATTTTAGTCCAGTAAAAGTATTATGTACTTAAGTATTAAAAGTAAAAAGTACTGTTTGATGTATGTTTATTTATTTAGCAATCCACTTAATCCAATTTGCTAACAAATCATTCAGTGCGATTTAACAGGCTAATAATACTTAGTTACTGTCCACCACTATCCACCACTGCATGTTCCTTATATTCTTAGGCTGTTAAAGTGTGTCAAAAGTGCTGGAGAGACCCAGCCTGCCAATGAGAGAGTACAAATATGTGGAATCAGCCCTGAACATACTGAGAATTGCTGAAGGACATAAATTGACAATATCAATAAAAATGCTCCACCCATACTTACAATAAATGAAACGGGAGGCAGAACTAAAGGAAAATAACCTGAATTATTTTTGTATGTTTTCTCTGAATCTGGTGTCAAAGATCTTCATCTCCAGAACCCAGCTATGTGTCCATGAAGAGTGATGAATCATTGCCTCAGCCTCCCAATTTTAGTGATGAGCCAGTGACCTCTGACCCCAGGTGAGGATAAGCAAGCAGTGGTGATTTAACTGATCTAGTATAACTGGGAAAAGACAATAAATGTAAGGGCCACACACACACACACACACACACACACACACACACACACACAGATTAGTATGTTTGTATTTTAATTTATGATTTGCCTCATTTTAAATAAATACTAAAAACTGAGATGAAAAAAATACTTCAGCCAGAAATGTACTTTTGCTATGGTTAAATAAATGGTAAGCAATATCTTCAAAAGATTTATGCATGCAGATCATTTGAATCAGTAAACTGTGTTGACTCAAGAACAGCAGCAATCCGCTTAATCCAATTTGATAACAGATTATTCAGTGCGATTTAACAGGCTAAAAATTCTTAGTTACTATCCACCACTGCATGCTCCTTTTATGTGTGTAGGGGAGAGCAAAGCACAGCACAGCCTTTTTGATGTTCTCATTTTTTGTGAACTAGATGGGGTTCAGAGGGTTTTTTTTCCACATTAATTTCACACACGTTTTGTGTAAAACCAATCTGACCTCCTTATGAAACCAAAGGTCAAGAACTCTCACAAAACAGATGCCATGCACCAAAGCAATAAAACTCACTAGTATGAAGAGTAAATGAAAGTGCAAAGGACAATGCCTTGCCCATTTATGACCCCTCCTTGCTTATTTATGACCCTTTGCTAATTTATGTCCCCCTCTCTGGTGTCAAAGATCTTCATCTTCAGATCCCAGCTGTGTGTCCATGAAGAGTGAAGAATCATTGCCTCAACCTCCCAATTTAAGTGATGAGCCAGTGACCTCTGACCCCAGGTGAGGATAAGCATGTGATTTAACCGATCTAGTATAACTAGACAATAAATGTAAGAGCCAAACACACACACACACACACACACACACATACACACACAAAGATCAATACGTTTGTATTTTAATTTATGGTTTGCCTCATTTTAAATAAATACTAAAAACTGAGATGAAAAAAAATACAGTCAGAAATTTACTTTTGTTTTGTTGAATAAATGGTCAGCGATATCTTCAAAAGATTTATCCATGCAGCCACCACCCAACCAGGAATACGCCACTGAAACTGGGATGAGACAAGAAATATGAGAGCCAAAAACACACAGAGAGATTAGTTTAATTTCGGATTTCACCTTAAATCTGTGGACAAAAGTTCAATGAAGTTTGATCAAGTTATTAGTTATAGAAAAACAAGACTGACATCTATATTTATTTACATTTTAGTTGTATACTTAGATCAAATGATTTGTTTTTGTAAAGATTTTTTTTTCTCTATAGAGTGGATAAAGATCATCAGACTGGAGACCAGGATCTTACTGAACCAGTAGACAATGAACTACAGAGAGTCAAAGACCAGCACAAAGCCAGCATGAAAAACAAGTATGAGAGATTATTTGATGGACTGAAACTCCAGGGGAATCAAACCCTCCTGAACAGGATCTACACACAGCTCTACATCATAAAGGGAGAAAATGAAGGAGTGAATGAAGAACATGAGGTTTCACAGATGGAGAAAACAGGCAGAACAAAACACTCACAAGACACTCCAATATACTGCAATGACATCTTTAAAGCCTCACCTGAACCAGGATGTGAGGAGAAAGACCAAATCAAGACTGTTCTGACTAAAGGCATCGCTGGAATCGGAAAAACCGTCTCTGTGCAGAAGTTCATTCTGGACTGGGCTGAAGGAAAAGCCAATCAGGATGTAGGTTTCATGTTTGTGCTTCCATTTCGAGAGCTGAACTTGATCCGAGATCATCAGTACAGTCTTCACAGACTTCTGCTGGACTTTCATCCTGAACTTCAAGATCTGGACTCAAAGATTTATGAGGAGTGTAAAGTTGTGTTCATCTTTGATGGTCTGGATGAAAGCAGAATCACACTGATGTTTTCAGATGATCAGAAAGTTTGTGATGTGACTGAGACTTCATCAGTGGGTGTGTTGATGTCAAACCTCATGAAAGGAGACCTGCTTCCCTCTGCTCTCATCTGGATCACCTCCAGACCAGCAGCAGCCAATCAGATCCCCTCCAAATACATCAACCGTCTGACAGAAATTCAGGGATTCAATGAGCTTCAGAAGGAGGAATATTTCAGGAAGAGAATCAGTGACCAGCATCAAGCCAGCAGAATCATCTCACACATCAGAAGAGCAAGAAGCCTCCACATCATGTGCCACATCCCCGTCTTCTGCTGGATCTCATCCACTGTGCTTCAGAAGCTCCTGAAAGAAGATCTGAGTGCAGAAATCCCTCAAACTCTGACTGAAATGTACATCCACTTCCTGCTGATTCAGATCAACATGAGGAATCAGAAGTATGAAGAAAGAGATCCAGAGAAACTCCTGCAGTCCAACAGAGAAGTGATTGTGAAACTTGCTGAAGTGGCTTTCAAACAGCTAATGAAGGGGAATGTGATGTTCTATGAGAAGGACCTGATTGAGAGCGGCATAGACGTCACTGACGCCTCAGTGTATTCTGGGATTTGCACTGAGATTTTTAAGGAGGAATCTGTAATACATCAGAGGAAAGTCTACAGCTTCATCCATCTGAGCATTCAGGAGTTTCTTGCTGCTTTCCATGTGTTTTACTACCACATTAGCAGCACTACAGATGTATGTTTTGATTCACTGCATAATTTGTATAAAAGAGTAGTTAATAAAGCACTCCAGACTAAGAATGGACATCTGGATCTGTTCCTGCGGTTCCTGCTGGGCATCTCACTTGAGTCCAATCAGAGACTCTTACAGGATCTACTGACACAAACAGAGAACAGCTCAGAGAGCATCAGAGTAACCACACAGTACATTAAATACAAGATCAAGAGTCTTGATGATAATGATGGACACTATGTACATGAAATCAAAGAGCAACACAAACAAGTTAAACATCTCTCCACTGAAAGATCCATCAATCTGTTTCTCTGTCTGCTGGAAGTGAAAGATCAGACTCTGTCCAGAGAAATTCTGGAGTTTGTGAAATCAGACAAACACTCACAGAAGAAACTCTCTCCTGCTCACTGCTCAACAATTGCCTACATGCTTCAGATGACAGAGGAGCCACTGGATGAGCTGAACCCCATGAAATACAACACATCAGATGAGGGGAGAAGAAGACTGATACCAGCTGTGATCAACTGCAGAAAAGCTCTGTGAGTGTTAAGTTATTAGAAAATGAAGAATCATGTCTAATAATGAATTTGCACCTTAAGAATTAACCATTTCTTAAATAAGAGATTTTCTACAAAATAACAAGCTTAGAGTAATATGGGGGTCATGACATTTTTGAAATATATGATTATTGAGGTTCACTTATAATGTTAGTAGTTTTTTTTTTTTTTTTTTTGCACAAAAAGTCATATTTTCAAATTATGATTATTTTCACTTAGTCTGACTCTTGTCAGTAAATGTCTGCTGTTAAGATTGTCAAACATCATTACACCTCTCTCATCACCTCACTGCTCACCACTGCTGGAGGCTTATTTTTATTTATTTTTTATTGCTTTTTTTTCGTCATGTACATACACCATACAAAGAATGTACTAATATAGGCATACAACTTGTAATACAGTGAGAGACAGAATGAATCAAACAAACACGACAACAAAGGAGGAGCTAATAATCAGAATTACATTTAGTTTAGTGTTGAATGCTTTAAGGTAGTAATTTCTTAAACATATTTTCCTTTTGCTGGAGGCTTATTAAAACTGGTAAAGCAGGTGTTGAAGTGCTATTCTAGAGGTGTTCAGATGCAAATATTTACTATAGTGCAACATCACAAATGTGTTGGTTTAATCAAATGATCTTTTTATAGTAAGGAGGAATTTTTGAGGCCTGACACTTAAGAGTATTTATATAGTACAGTGACATTATATAAATCAAAGTATCAAAGAAAGTTTGATTCCTCATGTTATAGCCCCCAACTAAATGCATTCAACAACCAGTAAAATGACAATAATTGCAAAGATGTGTGGAGAGGATCCTCTTAACATTCATATTTCAAAACCCAAATTTTATTGTCTTCAGAAGAACATTGCTAAATTTGGCAGTTTGAAACATTTATATGCAGTATGTAAAAGATCTTAATGAACCTGCATAATAAATGATAAATTGATCAGATTATCTCCTCATGCTCAGGAGCTCATCTTATTGTGTTTTAGGATGGAATATTACAAATATTTTGTTCCAGGTTCCTGAGGACAACTGACAACTTTCTTTGCATGTATTTATTGTTATTATGGTTTTAATTTTATGTTATTATTTAATCTCTTCTAGTTTTTCTGGCTGTAATCTCACTGCTCAGTGTTGTGAGAGTTTATCATCAGCTCTACAATCCTCAAACTCTGTCCTGAGAGAGCTGGACCTAAGTGACAATAACCTGTTTGATTCAGGAGTGAAGCTGTTGTCAGATGGACTGAAGAGTCCAAACTGTCAGCTGCAGATACTGAGGTATTAGGAACATATAAGAGATCATTTACAAGCAGCTGGACATGATTTTGATGTGTGTGACTATAGATGATCTGACTGTTAATGTGTGTGTTCTGCTCTCTTTCAGACTTGCTGGCTGTAATCTCACTGCTCAGTGTTGTGAGAGTTTGTCATCAGTTCTACAGTCTTCAGACTGTTTCTTGAGAGAGCTGGATCTAGGTAACAATGATCTACATGATTCAGGAGTGAAGCTGCTCTCAGATGGACTGAAGAGTCCAAAATGTCAGCTGCAGATACTGAGGTAGGTTTTAACTGGTATATGTGCTATATGAAAAGGCACAGTGGACATGTATTTTTTTCCACTGCATGAAATAATGCTCTTTATTAAAGTATTCATTTTTAAGACTAATTATTTTGTAATATAAATTATTTTTATATAATTATACATTAGAACATATATTTTCAGTTCTGCAATTTTTCTAATGATGACTTGCTTGAGTTACAATATTGCTTACATTTGCAACTCCTGTGCATTTTCATCCAGTTAATAAAAATTGTGGTAACACTTTACAATAGCTTTCATTAATAAATCATTACCAAACATTATGTAATGCATAACGGATCATTAGTTCACATATATTCACAAATCTAGAAACTTAAAATGATGCGCTTGTTAATGTTTACTAATAGATGTATTAAAAATTACTTCATAATTAACATTCCATGTAAATTAAAATGCTTATAAATGTAATTAAACTTCTAATTCATGCACATCTTTAACAGATGTTATTTAATAATTAACTATCAACCTTTGCTGCTGTTGATGTGTGATAAGGGTAAGGTTAGGTACAGGTTTGGTGGTATGGGTAGGTTTAAGGTTGGGTAAGGGGTCAACAAGTGTACAGGGTTAATTTGATTACTATAAGGGAACATGTTTCAGTCTGTTTATACTGCATTACTTTGATAAATGATAAATGAAGTTTACCCCCCTCCCCTCTCTTCTGTTTATGTATGACTCAAGGAATATTTGGTTTAATGATAGACAATTAGTACACTAATATAGGTGTTGAGATGATAAAAAATGTGTTTTGCACCCAAATTACAATGTGCTAAACTTAACTAACCACTCTTTACAAAAACATTGTTAAAGTAGCTAAAAGTCCAGTGCCAATAAAGATACTAAAATATGTTTATAAACATTTACAATTGATGAATAGTCTCCACTTTATATTGGGTACTGCAAAAGCATGAACAAATGATTAATAATTGATTTGTAAAGATGTGAAAATAGGGTGAATTCTAGTCATTTGTGACACTTTTTGCCATCAAAATGACTGGTCATAAAGGTACTAATGATTAATAAATGTTTATAAACATTTACAGTAGATGATTAGTTTTAGTTAGATTGGGTACTGCAAAAGCATTAACAAATAATTAATAAATAGTAGTAGAAGCCTGCACAACAAACAAGGACCAAATATATGACCTTTACAGTCTGTGATTATAAGTTAATGAATATATTAACATGAGTGCTTAAAGTGCTTAAAATTACTATTTAAGCTATATTTTCACAACATTTGTAAATGTAAAAATGAGCATTAGCTAATATGTGAACTAAAGTTTACTGACATTTGCAAGCATTTAAAAGTACATTAACAAATAAGCTTGTAAATATTGTATACTTTTTGTTCAAATAATTTGTAGATTTTTAAAACGCATTTAAAGTTTAATGACATTTGTAAACATTAACTAATGATCTGTTAAGCATTATATAATGTTTGTTAATGATTTATTAATGAAAGTTATTAAAAGTGTTAAGTGTTACCATAAAATTGTTACTGAAAATAGAACTTTTGCATGAATGCACACTATAGCTGTGTTTAAATGGTCACATTTTGTTTAAATTTGAATGGAATCATTCCATTTGATGAATCTGAACATAATGTTTACATGAACGCTAAATAAAGTGATCAGATTGATGTGCGTGTTTATATGTCACAAGCTTCAAATCAGATTACATTTTTTGAAGAACACACTGCACAAATATACTTAGTTTCCCGCTGTTTTGCATCCTTCTTTTCTTTGTTTTAAAAAGCAAATTTTATATTTATCTATTTTGGTCCTAATTAGGAGACAACATGCCCAAAGCTTTCTCCAATGATGTTGATATTAATAAAGCAGTAAAAATGCTCAATTGTTGGACAATGTTGTCCTGTACCACTTAACAGGTGATGAGTGTAAAGAGAATTTTAGATTGACACAACAGTGATTTATTCTCTTCAACAACACCAGCTTGTTCCATGTGTCATGCTTCATTATGTCATTTCTACATCATTGCACATGCACAAAACTTCCCATTTTTGGTTTTCAATCTGATCAAGTGTCTTAAAAAGATCCTACCCCTCTCAAAATGTTTGAATTTGTCATTTTTATGATTTAGGTGTTTATATGGAGCATTTTCATTGGGTTGTACTTTTAAACCCATTGTAAATGGAATACAATGCTCCATGTAAATACACCTTCTAAATGATTTCCACACAACTGTTAAGTGTTGATGTGTGTTTTTGTAAATGATGACACTGTTTTGATCCATCTGTAGGTTGTCTGGCTGTATGGTGACAGAGGAAGGCTGTGGTTATTTGTCTTCAGCTCTGAGTTCAAACCCCTCACACCTGAGAGAGCTGGATCTGAGCTACAATCACCCAGGACAATCAGGAGTCCAGCTGCTCAAACACAAACTGGAGGATCCAAACTATAAACTGCAGATACTCAAGTATGTTTGGCAGTGTGATACATTGATCTGTGTGTGAATGATGCAGATCTACATTAATGTGTGTTTGTGTGTTTATAGTGTGGATCATGGAGGAGAGATCAGGATCACAGCAGGACTACGAAAGTGTAAGTCTACGAAAAAAGCACACGCACATTGATATGTCTATCTTTGTGAAAAAATTCATTTGTATATTGCAATCCTCATCCCATTAACATAACCTTTCCATCACAGCTAAGTGTCTAACCTTAATCTAATTCTAAACCTAACCCCTACGTCAGTTTTAACCCTCAAACAAAGAAGTGTCAGAAAGAAACCAGCCAAAGCATCCTCACCTTACTCAGTTTGTCCACTCTGATGCTCCTCTTGTGTTCAGATGCCTGTGATCTCACACTGGATCCAAACACAGCACACACTCGTCTCATTCTGTCTGATGACAACAGGAAGATCACACATGTGGAAGATCATCAGCCGTATCCTGATCATCCAGAGAGATTTGGTGAGGAATCACAGGTTCTGTGTGTTGAGAGTCTGACTGGACGCTGTTACTGGGAGGTTGAATGGAGCGGAAATAATGCTGTTATATCAATGTCATACAAAGGAATCAGCAGGAAAGAAGGGAGTGACTGCTGGTTTGGATACAGTGACAAATCCTGGAGTCTGTACTGCAGTCACGAAGGTTTCGCTGTCCGTCACAATAATAAGAGCACTAAAATACCTGCTGTCCATCCATCCTCTAATAGAGCAGGAGTGTATGTGAACTGGTCTGTTGGCACTCTGTCCTTCTACAGTGTCTCTGACACAAACACACTCACACACTTATACACATACAACACCACATTCACTGAACCCCTCTATGCTGGGATTAAGGTTTTATTGAAGGCTTCAGTTTCTCTGTGTGAGATTACAAAGCAGACACGCACACTTGTAAATCCTCCTTGATAATGTCCACATGCACACAAAAGCCTCATTCTGATAGAATCAGTTTTCTAAATGAAGTTTGAGTTGCAGTGCTTATCATGCACTGTTTGTGATTTCATGTACCAAATCAGACAGGATTAACATATCCATGTTTACTATCGAGCTATGAGTGAACATTTTCCAGATGTGGGCATCAGGTCATGTGCTGTGCTTGCATGCAGCATATATGATGGATTTGTCTTTTGAATAATTGTTTATTAAGATAATTTTCATCTATTATTAAAAAAAAAAAAAAGCACAGAGCAAAATCTAGAGAAGTATCTTACTCTTTTATGACCCTGATCATATTTGGGTGGTCTTTATTGATTTTTTTTTTTTTTTCATCAGATACTATTCTTATTGAAAACAAAATAAAATGTAAAAAAAAATTATAAAAATGAAAAGGTTGTGGTGTGCAGATAATTGCACCAAGTGTAGCTGAGGTAGGTCAGAAAACTAGAGCTATAACTATAACTATAGTGCATTTATTTTCCCACTGCCATTACATGAAAAACTTTGTGGAAAGACTTTTTTTTTATTATTTTTTATTGAGGACATTTATAAAGATTTTTCTTTACTTTGAGAAAATGTTTTGTTTGGATTTGTTAATTGGGGGGAAAAAGGTTACACTTTATTTTAATGTGTCCTTGTTACAGTGTAATTATACATTTAAGTAATGAATAATATTCATTCATTACATGTACTTGCTATATGGTTAGGATTAGGATTAGGTTTTGTTTTAGGGTTCCTTGTATGTATTTATGCATAATTTAATTGTTTAATTGTTATTATAATACTAATGTGTAACAAGGACACCCTAAAATTAACTGTTACCAAAAAAAAAATATTTGCAGAAAATAAAAAAATATATTTTTTATTCTTATTTTAACAACAATTTATATACATAAATGTAAATTCTTAAGTCAGAAGCCAATTTTTATGTTTTGCTTGCTGAAATACAGCATTACTTTGGGACTAATTTCTCAAGACTTGATGAAGACTTTAAAATTAATTGAAATTTGTACTTTTTATACTTTCCTTTATTATTATTATTTTGATTAATTATATACCCCTGTCTTGTACTCTTTTTTTTTTTTTTTTTTATACTATTATTATTATTATTATTATTATTATTGTTTTATTGCAGTTTTGGCAACAAAAATATTACCTATGGAGCCTTTGCAAAAACAATGTTCTGAAAAACAGTGCAGCTGGACCCTAAATCAGCCATTTGAACAAAATTCAAATGAATGAATTAGTGACTTATTTACATAAAGACATTTACCAGTTTGATTTTCTTATTTAATCTATCAATTTAAAAAGTGATAGTTTACCCAAAAAGAAAAATTCTGTCATCATTTTATCCATTTATTCATGTTTTTTCCAAACCTATCACTAATTAAAATAATTTCTCTCTAAAGCTACATTTTGTAATGTCTACTTGATTTTTTTTCTCCCCCATTTAACACAGTAATGGCCTTAAATGATCAATGATTTTGAATCTGTACTAAATGGCATGGCAGATTCAGACAGGAGTAAAATCACAAACTATGAAAATCTTCATCAGCATCTATTCTTCTGAAATGATTGTGTTTTCTGCTTTATTAGGTTTCCAGAAGATGAACTCATGATTTGTAGCATCGCGGACACGCATCCCAGAGCCAGTGCTACGTGAGGTTTTGTGCTTAAAAAGTATACACATTTTTATTTTTTGAAAAAAATTACCAGTCGTTTTGGTAGATAAGAACCTTCTTCCTCAGCTGGGATCATTTAGAGCCCTTTGAAGCTGCATTTAAACAGCATTTTGGAAGTTCAAAATCGGGGCACCATATCAGTCCATAATATTTATTTCAATTAATTTAAATGATAATATAATACTTAAATATTACATCTAATTTGGATAGAAAGGGGGTTGCAAATTTTATAAATTGTTGCATAGATGAAAAAGTGGACTTTTTCTGTGTTTAACATGCAAACATAAGTGCAGGTCACTGAAATGCATAAATCCACATCATCTTAAGCAACCCTCCCAGAATGTGTTTATGGGCTTAGTGTATCCCATCATGCATCATGTTATCTTTTCATGAAAACTTTTTGCCGGAATCTCGTGGGAGGTCACGGAAATCTTTCCACTGTAAATGAAATAATAATATAATACTTAGATATTACATCTAATTTGGTAGAAAGAAAGCGTTTCATGTTTTATTAGTGCAAAGATGAGTAGTGGTAATATTTTTTTTGTACAACATTTTCAACTGCTTTTTATCACTTAATTAGAAGCACCACACATTAAACTCAAGGTCATTTGTTATAGTGACTACTGAACAGACACTTAGAAGTTGATTTTAAAGTGCAAAGTATTGAAAATAAAAACAAAATAAAATGCGTTTTATAACACTTATAATTACACTAAAATATCTAAGTTAAAGTAAAGCGGATATTTTATTTTATGTGTTTGTAAGCAAAGACACACAGAACCTGTTCAGGGTCACTTTGAAAAACTGAAATTAATAAATATTTCTGATCATGAGCAATCCTCCCAGAATGCGTTTATGGGCACCACGCAATTTCTACTTTCTATTTGAAGGCTTTTATTCAGGAGGCCATTTTATATACATGTTACACACTCCAGTGCAGTAGGTGGCGCTAAACACAATGGCGATAGACTGAAAAAATGAAAGAAGGCAAATGGGTGGGGTTGATGTGTTGTTATTTAAACATTGAGGCCTCTTGAGCATCCGGCAAAATGTTAAATTTAAAGTAAAGCCTCAATAGGTCTACAGAATGGAAATTCACTTTTCGAAGACTTAAAAACTGGCACAAATACCACACTGCAGTAAGTTCAGTTAAAGCTTTTGATATCTTGTTGAAACATGTTTTAGTCTTAACGTTACGAATAAAAACTACTATAACAAAACAGCACAAGCAATTATTAGTTGCGCAAG
This sequence comes from Labeo rohita, assembly GCF_022985175.1. Classification (NCBI taxonomy): domain Eukaryota; kingdom Metazoa; phylum Chordata; class Actinopteri; order Cypriniformes; family Cyprinidae; genus Labeo; species Labeo rohita. The sequence goes on from NC_066869.1 coordinate 973,538, forward strand.
GCAAATTATATGTATAAAAAGCAGAAATCTTTCTTTAAAGACTCAGAATGTGCATTTTGTCATTTGTAAACATAGTGAACGTCCGATGTTTGACTACTGTAATGTATATTTTTAATAAGGAAGGACTGAAATTAAACAATAACAGTTTACATGCTTAGGACGTTTGTGTTGTGAGAATGTACAGTGAGACGTCACATATGAAAACGCTGACCTGTTAGGTGATGTTTTCACATTGAAGTCGTATTATTTCCTATTCATTCAATAGAATGTTTGTGAGCACTAGGGAATAGCAATATGGCGGCGCAGTGGCTTCATTTCTATGACGTCATGAGCAATCCAGTTCTCTATTATAGATCAGTGGTTCCCGCCCCATTTTGGAGATCCCGGGCTGTAGTTTTATGTACTTGGAAAAATGAAAGAAGGCAAATGGGTGGGGTTTATGTGTTGTTGACACCTGAGTCCTCTTGAACATCCGTCACTGTGTCGAAACCGAAAGTAAAGCTTCAATAGGTGTACAGAAGACTTAACTGACACACATACCACACTGCAGTAAGTTCAGTTATAGCTTTTGATATCATGTCATATTATTGTACGATGTTTCATATTCGCGTTGTTGTCATAGGCTACTAAACTCGTTGTCGACAATATTGTCAGAAATTAAGTGGCATGTAATAATATCGAGCTTTAGCGATTCTGCTTTTAGTTTAGCTTAATTTATGGATTCTTTACAGTTTAAAATATGCACGGGTGGGCGTTCAGGTTTGGTGATAACATAGTTTATAGGCAATTTTATTTTTTACGGTTTAACTGGTGTTCATGTAAAGTTGTGACTTTTCGCCATACCTGAATGATCTGCTGCGGATTCTGTCAACACCTGATTCTCATCTCATAACATTATACGACACTAGATTGACATTTTCTGGTCAAAATAACCTACTTTATAAATCACTGATGCTTTCGATGAAGACGTTTTAATCATTGTATGATATGTCATATCATGATATCATATCATATCGTTAAATTGTTTGATTTATAGAGTGTGTGTGTGTGAATGGGGCAGTATATTAATTAAAGTATTGTGCTATGCAAAAGGCATGTTTCTATATAAAGTATCTAGTTTGTTTCAAAACATGAAATAAAAGTTCTGAAGTAAAATTTTGACACAATATGATGTCTGTTATCTTACATGCCTGTATAGTTTGTTGTTGTTGTTTTCCTATTATCATGAATTTCCTGAATTCCTTGTGGTGAAGTACCCCCTTTTGAAATTTTGCAAAGCAAATTTGGAGTTGACATCCTTGCTGAAAAAATACAAACAAACACCTATGCTGGTTGGCTGGTTTATTCTGGAAATAGCTGGTTTTAGCTGGTCTCCAAGCCTGGCCAAACCCCTTTAAAACCAGCCTGCGGGCCAGCTATGACCAGCTAAAACCAGCCAACCAGCAGGCATCAGTGTCACATAAAATTATTCCAGTTGCCTTGCATTTCTGCAAAGACAGTGTTTTTGATGAACTTTATTTTAGCAAATGTCTTCATCAAAAGACTATGGTTTATGGCTATGATGTTGCATATTATATGGAGGAGCAACATTTTGACAAAGATGTCATTCAAGTGTCATACAATGTATTCAGATGAAACTATCAGCTTGTGAATAATATGGGTACTTTTGCATACTAAAACACAGAAGACTTTATAATGGTCTGTACATCAATAACCCTGTGTATCTTGTTTCTTTCATGTCATGTGCAGTGTCAACATATCCTAAATTTGTTCATAGTAGGCCCAAGCTATATACTAAACAGATTACAATACACAAACCTTATGTTTAATGTCAAAACTGTGTGGCCATTTGTAACTTGAATGTATGAGGTTTCCGGTGTCATTCATTTAAAGTCATTTTAGCTGCACAAAAACAGTCCATTTTTCTGCTTTATATTACAAACTGGTATTAGATTTCATCATATTTTATTGCATTATCATAATCATAAACAAACGTCTTTTGTATCACAAATAATTTCAAATGTTACAGTCAGTATTAATTTGAACACAATTACATTAATTTTAATATTGAACCATCAGTATTGTAATAAATAAATTTAGTGGGTCTGTTCTTCATAGTGGACATCAGGACCAGCCATTTGCTGCACCACTGAGTGATATGCACACAGCCATATTAAAGTGGCTATTCTGTGGTATTTTAGCATACAGGCAAGATAAATAAATGATGTCAGATAACATTCCAAGTTTAATGTGATAATCTTTGAGAAGGGAAAAGTGAAAGACTTACAGTCAGATGGATGCATTAGCGTGCAATATTCAAATGTTAAATATTTAAAGCAGCTCTCATCCAGTTTCTCTTTCGCTCTCACTTAGTCTCTTTTCACTTACTATACTGTGGTGAATCCTGACATATGAATCACTACATAGATTTAGTGCCATTTACTTCATGGCTTTGCCATTTTGGTGCACAAAAGGATCCTCCACAAACTGCTTCAACAAGGTTGGAAGCACAGAATTGTCTAGAATGTCATTGTGTGTGTTGTTTGTTTTTACTGGAATAGTCAGAATGTTATGTAATTTTATGTTATTTGTTCTCTTGTGTTTCCATATGCAGGTCATATTTGTCAGTTTGTCATTATGGAGAACAGAGAGAGCAGTGAGAGATCTTCATCTCCTGATCACAGCTGTGTGTCTCTGAAGAGTGACAAGTCCAGGACTCCTCCTCCTTTTAATTTCAGTGATGATCCAGTGACCTCTGACTTCAGGTGAGACACACAACTACTACTACTTTATTAATGCAGGGATCTAATCATTTACAAATGATTGATCCCATTGTCAGATGGCTGAGTGTGATTAGTGAATTGTGAAAGGCTGTTTTTTTTATTAAATATAGTGTGCATGTACTGTATGTTAGAGTTAAAAGATACTGCTCATGACTCAGCATTTTCAGAGCAGCTTAGTATCAGTTTGGGAAACAGTTGAACATCTTATTTATTTCAGTGCTCATATGTTCACTCAAGAAGTTGTTTGATACTCAGATTTAGACAAAATTACCAGTTCACACAGAGATGATGGTCTTTGGCATTCACTGTTTCATCATATAGACGGACTGAGAATGGGATTCAAAAATCATGCAGTACTGTTAACTAAACAAACAATTAGAGACAGTAATTATTCTCATTATTCTCAAGTCATTCTTTCATTTCACTAATCAATCTTTTTTTATTATTAAACACAAGGGATCATTAATGATGCCTAAATTATAATGTGCAAATTCACACACAATGTATCCTTAATTTGGCCAGAATTGCAGGTGCATGTCTTAATATACAAGCAGGTTTAGAGAAAATATGAAATAAGTTGTTAATAAATGTCATTATTATATTCCTGGTGTCCCTTAATTGTTAATATTAATGTGCCTTTGTATAAGTCACAGAATAATTTTACATTTCAGATGAACATGTTTTACAGGAATTCTGCGTTCTGCTCTGTCTGTCATCAGTTATTCAATTATTCAATTTAATTGTCAAAATAACATTTTAAATATAATAGCTGATTTAGTGTTTTATAAATATATGAATAAGAAGAAGAATTATATTATATTCTTACACTCTTAAAAATAAAGGTGCTTCACGATGCAATAGAAGAACCTTTTTTGTCTAAATGGTTCCATAAAGAACCTTTAACATCTGTGGCGAAAGAAGGTTCCTCAGATTATAAAAAGGTAAGAAAGAGATGGTTCTTTAAGGAACCTTTGACTGAATGGTTCTTTGTGGAACCAAAAATGGTTCTTCTATGGCATCACTGTGAAGAACCTTTTAAAGCAACTTTAAAACCTTTTAAAACAATTTTTAAGAGTGTACCCCAGGTAGGAGGTTGTCTTACACTTCTTTGAATATTTAGCGTTTTGTGCTATAACAACTAAATTAGCAAATGTTTCTAATTCTTTGCTTTAATCACACACTGGCTGACACATCATCATCATCCTGCACATATTTATTTATTTTGACTGTTTGTTTATTTATAAGGGATAAAAACTAGGCATTGTTACACACAGACAACCAATTCCGTGTACATAGGGCATAAAGTATAAAGCTAGTTTGCAGCCCTTGTCACTGGTTAGGCTTTTACATAAAATCAAAACAACCAAATAAAAAACAAGCACAATCATCACAAGGAACAAAACAGGTACAATAAACATACAGATAACTATGTGTGTGAATGTTGAGCATGTTATCATATACAGTGGCCTCCACTAATATTGGCACCCTTGGTAAATATGAGCAAAGGTGGCTGTGAGAATAAATCTGCATTGTATATCTTTTTAATATTTCGTTCAAAAAATTCACAATATTCTAACCTATCATTTAAGTAAAACCATGGAAAGCAGGGGGGGGAAATCTCATGAAATAAATGTTTTTCTGTAGTTCATGTTGACCACAATTATTGCCACCCAGTTATTGCAACGTCCTTTATTCAAGATAACAGCTCTGAGTTTTCTCCTTTAATGCCTGAAGAGTTTGGAGAACACCTGACAAGAGATCAGAGACCATTCCTTCATACAGAAAACTCTTCAGATCCTTCAGTTTCCAGCTCCACGCTGGTGCTTCTTCTCTTTAGTTCACCTCATGCATTTTCTATAGGGTTCAGGTCAGGCAACTGGGACGGCCATAGCAGAAGCTTCATTTTATGCTCAGGGACACATTTTTGTGTTGATTTTAATGTTTGATTTGGATCACTGTCCTGATGGAAGATCCAACCACAGCTCATTATAGAACTTCTAACAGATACAGTCAGGTTTACATTTTTTATCTGTCGGTATTTGTTAGAATCCATGATGCCATGTATCCGAACAAGATGTCCAGGACCTCTGGCAGGAAAATAAGACCACAACATTAAAGATCCAGCAGTGTATTTAACCGTGGGCATGGGGTACTTTGTGCACCAAACCTGTCTTGAGTGTTTGCTGCCAGAAAACTCTTTTTTTTAGTTTCATCTGACCACAGAAGCCAGTTCCATTTGAAATTCAAGTTGTGTCTGGCAACTGAATATGCTGGAGTTTTTTGGATGAGCAAGGAGGATTTTTCTTAAAACGCTCCTGAACAACATGTGGTGACGTAGGGGCTGTTTGAATTTTTTTTTTAGTCTTTTGACCCCAAGACTCAACTAATCTCTGCAATTCTCCTACTGTGATCCTTGGAGAGTCTTTGGACACTTAAACTCTCCTCCTCACCACGCATTAGGACGATACAGACACACATCCTTTTCCAGGCAGATTTGTAACATCATTAGTTGATTGGAATTCTTAATTATTGTCCTAATGATGGAAATTGGGATTTTCAATCCCTTAGCTCTTTTCTTACAGCCACTTTCTTTTTTGTGAAGCTCAACAATCTTTTTCTGCACATCAGAACTATATTATTTGGTTTTATTTCTTGTGATGGATGATTAAGGAAATATGGCCTTTGTGCTCCTCATATTTATAATCCTGTGAAACAGGAAGTTATTGCTGGCCAAAAAAAAAAATACCAAAATCATACTCCTAGTCATTCTAGTGTGCTAAATAAATGCAAATATGAATGGGAATATACTTCAGAGATATTTTACTCATTATAATTTCAAAGGGTGCTAATAATTGTGCCCAACATGCATATGAGAAAAACATTTATTTCATAATGTAAGTTTCCCCCCAATTTTAATTGTTTTACTTCAATGAAAGGTTAGCATTTTGTGAATTTTTTGAATGTAAGATCATAAAGATAAACAAAGCAGAATTATTTTCATAGCCGTCTTTGCTCATATTTACCTAGGGTGCCAATATTAGTGGAGGGCACTGTATAAGCCCATATGCAACTTAAAGTCACAAACATGAAATGTAATCAACCTGCATACAGAATTTTTTTTTAACTTGACCAGCCTGAATAAGTCTGAGGCTGGTTTAACTACTATCCAAATATGCTACAATTTAAAACTAAATCAGCATTGTTCTTAGGGTAATCTTACCCCTACATATGTTAGCTATAACAAATTTTTATGTAATATTGTTATTGTTTGAAATTGTGAATATACTGTTTCCAGTAACTTTTCAAATGTTATGTTTGTGCTTTTAGACATGGAAATGGAAGTGGAAATGGGAATTATGCTTATTATTTGAATTGTAACTAGAATTGTTTAGTTGACCTTTTTATTCATACATATCAGGGTGTACTTTTACCCATGAACTCTCTTGTAATATACAAAATGAACCTGCACCCTGTTCAGGCACTTTTATATAGTTCATTCAAACAGTATTATTTAACATGTCTACAGTAGTTAGAGTAGTTGGCTACCTTGAAACCAATGACAGTGTCTCTTTTGATTAGGGCTGCCCCCTAATAGTCAACTGCTTCAATCCAAATTTTATAGTCGTTTAGTCGCAAAAAAATAAAAAAAAAATCACAGAAGAGGTGAAGTCACATAGTCCATGACAGTCAGATTATTAACAGCTGGTCTGTGTGGTAATTACAGTACACTGGTCAGGACATGCAAACGTTTAAAATGGTTTAAAATGATCTGATCTAGGCATGTAAAGCATGCAGGGACAGTGAAAATGAAAAAAAGTGACAATTCAAGTTGTTTGAGATGTTGAACAAATCAGAATACAGTTGGGGTTGGGGGTTATATTATGAATATATTGGGGTTTATATAAATTTATCTCTGAGAGAAACCAGCTGTCCTCAAAAAGGTTTAGATGCTATTTTTTTTCTTGCCCTCTGTATAATACATATTAAAATAGTGTTTGTAAGCACAAACTTACTACTTTGTTTACAGCGGTAACTAAGAAAATGCTATATTGTGGCAGTTTTAAGCACCACCTGCTGTTAGAAACTGAATTTGCATCTTATTCAGCCTGTCTGATGTTATTGTTTTGTTTAGATATGTTGTGTGTAGCATAGTTTCACAAAATTAAATTCAGACCTTTTTTTTTTGCTAATTTTCAAGTTATACAATCAAAAATGTGCAGCATTTTATTATTTGAAATAATGACAATGATTTTTTTTCATTTACAGTTTGTCTTAAATCTCAAAAATAGTAAATCATATTGTGAAATCAGTATTGTAAATTGTATTGCATTGTGAGATGAGAGAATTCATTACATCCCTAATCTGATCACAAACAGAGGAGCAGAAACATTGTGATTTAAACGTGGTCATCCTGCAAGTTTCATATCTTAAAACGTCTGCAAATAAGCTTGCTGGATCAGGTGTGTTTGATTAGTGTTAGATATAAATTCTGCAGGGCTGTGGCCCTCCAGGAACTGAGTTTGACAGCCTTATTATACTTCATCTCACCATAGGCCCTGCTCACTGGCATGTAGACAGAGTGCAAGTGTCACGTCAAAACCGAATAGAACCCATTGTAATCACCAGTCCTGTCTACACTGGATACAGTATAAATATGCACATTTGTTTTTACTTTAAATTTTACATTTTAACCTGAAATTGAAGTGTACAACATTAATTATACAGGAAAATACAACATCTGTAACATCTGTATTGATTTAATATGTGATTAACATTTTAATTTTATTCATATATTAAACCTTTTTTTTTAATGTTTCTGCAGAGTGTTTAAAGATGGTCAGGCTGGAGACCTGCAGCAGGATTCTCCTCAAGCAGTAAATGATGAACTACAAAGAGTCAAAGACCAGCACAAAACCAGCATGAAGAACAAGTATGAGAGACTATTTGAGGGACTGAATCTCCAGGAGAATGAAACCCTCCTGAACAGGATCTACACACAGCTCTACATCATAGAGGGAGAGAGTGAAGGAGTGAATGAAGAACATGAGGTTTTACAGATGGAGAAAACAGCCAGAACAAAACACTCACCAGACACTCCAACCGACTGCAATGACATCTTTAAATCCTCACCTGAACCAGGATATAAAAAAAAGAAGAAGAAATACCAAATCAAGACTGTTCTTACTAAAGGCATCGCTGGAATCGGAAAAACCGTCTCTGTGCAGAAGTTCATTCTGGACTGGGCTGAAGGAAAAGACAATCAGGATGTAGATTTCATGTTTGTGCTTCCATTTCGAGAGCTGATCCGAGATCATCAGTACAGTCTTCACAGACTTCTGCTGGACTTTCATCCTGAACTTCAAGATCTGGACTCAAAGATTTATGAAGAGTGTAAAGTTGTGTTCATCTTTGATGGTCTGGATGAAAGTAGAATCACTCTGATGTTTTCAGATGATCAGAAAGTTTGTGATGTGACTGAGACTTCATCAGTGGGTGTGTTGATGTCAAACCTCATGAAAGGAGAGCTGCTTCCCTCCGCTCTCATCTGGATCACCTCCAGACCAGCAGCAGCCAATCAGATCCCCTCCAAATACATCAACCGTCTGACAGAAATTCAGGGATTCCCTGAGTCTCAGAAGGAGGAATATTTCAGGAAGAGAATCAGTGACCAGGATCAAGCCAGCAGAATCATCTCACACATCAGAAGAGCAAGAAGCCTCCACATCATGTGCCGCATCCCTGTCTTCTGCTGGATCTCATCCACTGTGATTCAGAAGCTCCTGGAAGAAGATGTGAGTGCAGAAATCCCTCAAACTCTGACTGAAATGTACATCCACTTCCTGCTGATTCAGATCAACATGAGGAATCAGAAGTATGAAGAGAGAGATCCAGAGAAACTCCTGCAGTCCAACAGAGAAGTGATTGTGAAACTTGCTGAAGTGGCTTTCAAACAGCTGATGAAGGGCAATGTGATGTTCTATGAGAAGGACCTGATTGAGAGCGGCATAGACGTCACTGATGCCTCAGTGTATTCTGGGATTTGCACTGAGATCTTTAAGGAGGAATCTGTGATTCATCAGAGGAAAGTCTACAGTTTTATCCATCTAAGCTTTCAGGAGTTTCTTGCTGCTTTCCATGTGTTTTACAACCACATTAGCAGCACTACAGATGCATGTTTTGATTCACTGCATAATTTGTATAAAAGAGTAATTAATAAAGCACTCCAGAGTGAGAATGGACGTCTGGATCTGTTCCTGCGGTTCCTGCTGGGCGTCTCACTGGAGTCCAATCAGAGACTCTTACAGGATCTACTGACACACACAGTGAACAGCTTAGAGAACATCAGAGAAACCACACAGCACATTAAATACAAGATTAAGAGTCTTGATGATAATGAAGGACTGTATGTAGATGAAATTAATGACAGACACAAACAACTTAAAATGCATCTCTCAGCTGATAAATCCATCAATCTGTTCCTCTGTCTGCTGGAAGTGAAAGATCAGACTCTGTCCAGAGAGATTCAGGAGTTTGTGAAATCAGACAAACACTCAGAGAAGAAACTCTCTCCTGCTCACTGCTCAACAATCGCTTACATGCTTCAGATGTCAGAGAAAGTGCTGGATGAGCTGGACCTCAAGAAATACAACACATCAGATGAGGGGAGAAGAAGACTGATACCAGCTGTGATCAACTGCAGAAAAGCTCTGTGAGTGTTAAATTATTAGAAAATGAAGAATCTTGTCAAACAATGAATTTAGTGCCTTAAAAGGGAAACATGTCCTAAATGAGAGGTTTTCTTCTGAATAACATGCTTAGAGTAATAAAGGGGTCATGACTTTTTTTTCATTATTTTAAAGGATTTGCTCACCCAAAAATTAAAATTAGCCCATGATTTACACACACTCAATGCATCCTAGGTGTATATGACGTTCTTCTTTCAGACAAATCCAATCAGAGTTATATTAAAAAATGTCCTGGCTCTTCCAAGCTTTATAATGGCAGTGGGTTGGTGTTTTTGTTCAACAGTCCAATAAAGCACATCCATCCATAATAAAAACGTGAATAAAGGTGGGTGACTAAAGGGGGGTGAATAAAGGTCTCCTGTAGTGAATCGATGCATATTTAAGGAAAATGTTGAGTAGTTTGGATCGCTAAATATAGCTGTCATTTCTATTGTAAATCGGTTGAATAATATTAAATGATTTCCAACTTCCATTTTACCTCTCTTTCAATGTAAAAATGATGCTTCATGCTGGAATTCACTTTCTGCTTCTGTGAATAGTAAACCTTGCCTACTTAGAGTTGATTTGCCATCTCAATTATTTTGACATTGACAGGCACTGTTAGACTGCTGAAGTAGACCTTTAAAACTTTTTAAACCTTTCATTAACTCACTGCTTACCGCTGCTGGAGGCTTATTAAAACTTATCAGGTAAAGCAGGTGTTGAAGTGCAGCATCACAGGGTAGAAAAAGTAGAAAAGAAAAGAGTAGTTTTGGCAGCTTAGTTTTGTCAAATGATCTTTTTACAGTGAGAGGAATTTTTGAGGCCTGAAACTCACAGTATTTATAGAATACAGTGAGATTATATATATATATCAAATTACCAAAGACATTTGATTCCTCATGTTATGGCCCCCTAACTAGATGCAGTTAACAATCAGTAAAGTGACAGATGTGTGGAGAGGGTCCTTTTAGATTCATATTTCAAAACATTGCTACCTTTTTCCATATGTAAATATTTGAAGCACAGCAGAGCAGTAGCTGAAGAAACATTCAGGAGCTTGTCTGATCTCTGATCTTAATGAACATGAATGATAAAATTATCAGATCATCTCCACGCATTCAGGAGTTCATCTTATTGTTTTTTTTTTTTTTTTTACAAATATTACAAAATTTACTTCCAGGTTCCTGAGGACAAATTTCTTTGCATGCATGTTATGTCATTATTTTTAATTTTATGTTTTATGTTATTTCATCTCCTCTAGTTTTTCTGGCTGTAATCTTAATGAACAGTGTTGTGAGAGTTTGTCATCAGCTCTACAATCCCCAAACTGTGTCCTGAGAGAGCTGGATCTGAGTGACAGTGGCTGAGTGATAATGGACTGAAGACTCTATGTCAGTTGCATATACTAAGGTATTTAAAAACATATGAGAAATAATTCATAGTCAGCCAGTTGTGATGTTGATGTGTGCCTTTAAATAATCTGGCTGTTGATGTGTGTGTTCTGCTCTGTTTCAGTTTCTCTGGCTGTAATCTCACTGCTCAGTGTTGTGAGAGTTTATCATCAGCTCTACAATCCTCAAACTGTGTCCTGAGAGAGCTGGATCTGAGTAACAATGACCTGCAGGATTCAGGAGTGAAGCTGCTCTCGGTTGGACTGAAGAGTCCAAACTGTCAGCTGGAGATACTGAGGTAGGTTGTAACTGGTATGTGTGCCATATAAAAATGCACAGTGAACATGTATTTTATCCACTGAAATAATGCTCGTTTTTTAAATTTTGAATGGAAGCACATTTATTTCATTGTACATTACAACATATTTATTCAGTTCTGTTATTCTTTAAAATCAGAACCAGTAAAGAACGGCATGTACGTTTACATTTTGTGAAGTGCAGAGTAAAAGTTGTTCATTATCATTTAATGTTGATTTGCTTGAATTACATTATTGCTGACATTTGCAATGCCAGTGCATTTTCATCCTATTTTTTCTTTGCTTTTGTTTGAGCCAGACATATAAAGAGAACTATTGTATAAATTCACACTATAGCCATATGCTATCACAGTGTGCTTAAATGTAAATTAAATTATTCAATTTATAATAATATTTACATGGATGCTAAAAAAAAGTGATCAGGCTGATCATGCGCATTTATATGTCACAAGCTTCAAATCAGATTGAATTTTTTGACATGCGCACACTGCACAAATATACTGAGTTTCCAGCCATTTTCACATACTAACCATCCTTTTTTTTTAAAGCATATTTTGTATTTATCTATTTCAGTCCTAATTAGGAGCCAACATGGACAAAGCTTTGTTCAGTGATGCTTATATTAATAAAGCCGTAAAAACGCTCATTCCTGTTCTCGAAACAAGATGCTTACAGATGAGAGTCTGAAGCAAGCAACGTTGTCCTGTATCACTTTACAGATAATGAGTGGAAAAAGAATTTTACATTGACACAGTTATTTATTATATTCAAAAACATCAGCTTGTTCCATGTGTCATGCTTCATTGCGTCATTTCTACATCATTGCAATTTCCAGTTTCGTTTTTTTTTAATGTGATAGAGTGTTTACATGTCCTAGAAGAGATCCCACTTGATTCAATCCTACTTGATTGAATGATTGAATTTTCAACCAGTATATTATTATTATTATTACTATTATTTATTTATTTTTTGATTGAGGTGTTTATATGGAGCATTTTTATTTTTATTGGACTTTTAAACCTGTTGTAATCACAATACAGTGCTCCATGTAAATACGCCTTATAAATGATTTTCTTACAAACATTGAGTGTTGTGTGTTTTTGTAGATGATAACACTGTTTTGATCTATCTGTAGGTTGTCTCTCTGTATGGTGACAGAGGAAGGCTGTGGTTATTTGTCTTTAGCTCTGAGTTCAAACCCCTCACACCTGAGAGAGCTGGATCTGAGCTACAATCACCCAGGACAATCAGGAGTGCAGCTGCTCAAACACAAACTGGAGGATCCAAACTATAAACTGCAGATACTCAAGTATGTTTGGCGGTGTAATACAGTGATCTGTGTGTGAATGATGCAAATCTACATTAATGTGTTTGTTTGTTTATAGTGTGGATCATGGAGGAGAGATCAGGATCACAGCAGGACTACGAAAGTGTAGGTCTACAAAAACAAGCGCACACACATTTGTATGTCTATCTTTGTGAAGAAATTCATTTGTATATTGCAATCCCTAGCCCCTTACCCTTACCATCACAGCTAAGTATCTAACCTTAATCTAATTCTAAACCTAACCCTGAAACAAATGAGTGTCAGAAAAAAAACAGCCGAAACATCCTCACCTTACTCAGTTTGTCCACTCTGATGCTCCTCTTGTGTTCAGATGCCTGTGATCTCACACTGGATCCAAACACAGCAAACACTCGATTCTTTCTGTCTGATGACAACAGGAAGATCACACATGTGGAAGATCATCAGTCGTATCCTGATCATCCAGAGAGATTTGATGATCCTCAGGTTCTGTGTGTTGAGAGTCTGACTGGACGCTGTTACTGGGAGACTCAATGGAGCGGATTTGCTGAAATATCAGTGACATATAAAGGGATTGGTAGGAAAGGATCAAAGCGTGAGTGTTGGTTTGGATATGATGACAAATCCTGGAGTCTGTACTGCAGTTATAAAAATTTCACTGTCCGTCACAATAATATCAGCACTAATATACCTGCTGTCCGTTCATCCTCTCATAGAGTAGGAGTGTATGTGGACGTGTCGGTCGGCACTCTGTCCTTCTACAGTGTCTCTGACACAAACACACTCACACACTTACACACATTCAACACCACATTCACTGAACCCCTCTATGCTGGATTGAAGGTTTATTTGAAGTCTTCAGTGTCTCTGTGTGAGATTACAAAGCAGACACACACACTTGTAAACCCTTTTTCTAATGTCCACATGAACACAAAAGCCTCATTCTGACAGAACCATTTTTCTAAATCATGTTTGAGTTGCAGTGCTTATCACACATTGTTTGTGATTTCATGTACCAATTCAGACAGGATTAACATATCCATGTTTACTATCAAGGTACAAGTGTGTGTTTTCCAAATTTTTGCATCACAGAAGGTCATGTACATTGCATGCATGCATCACAAATGATGTATATATTTTTTTCATGAATTATTTATTGATATAATTGGAATTTATTATTAAAAAAACATATTTAAATAGACTGCACAAAAGTGTTTACTACAAACTTGCAAAAGTGAGCAGAGAAATTTAAAGAAGTATCTACTCTTTCCTGACCCTGATTGTATTTGGGCGGTCTATATTTATAGATTTTTTAATTTTTTTTTTCATCAGATACTATTCTTATTTAAATAAAATCAAAGTGTAAACATAAATAATAAAAATAAAAAGCTTATGGTGTGCAAGAAAGGGGCTTAAATGGTAGCTAAGGTCAGAAAACTAGAGCTGTTGTTTTAGCATGTTAATTTAATTAGTTATGGAAAAACAATATGATTAAAGTAATGACATAATGCACCTGCTCTGACCCAGACCTCATATTCCATTTCAAACTGTTGACAAACATTATGCAGGGCAAGACGGTAGTGCATTTATTTTGCCACTGCCATTACTTGAAAAACTTTGTGATAAGACTTTTTTTTATTTGTTACTGAAAATATTTATAAAGATTTTTCTTTACTTTGAGAAAATGTTTTGTTTGGATTTGTTAATGGAAAAACATGAATTTACATAAAAATAAGATATATACACTTAATCTTCTCATTTTGTTAACATAATTTTATATACATAGATGTAAATTCTCAAGCCACTTTTATATGTTTTGCTTGCTGAAATACAGCATTAGTTTGGGACTATTTCTAAATCATGCAATAAGAAGGGCTTTAAAAAAATGAAAAAAAAATTTCAAGTTTAATCTGTTCCTTTGAATGTGATGTGTTTTGAAATCTGTCTTGTGATATATATATTTTTTTATTTCATTTTTGTTATTATTATTATTTATTTATTTATTTATTTTATGTTTTTGCATTATGACTGTTTCCTTATTTGTTGATATAATGTTCATAATGTTGTGGCATGTTTTCCTGATAACACCTGAAAAGAGCTTAAAGGAGGATTTTGAAGTTGAGGGAGAACATAAGATGGGAGTTTTTCCACATACACTAACTGACATGAACCAGAACAAAAACAGTCCAGACAGAGTAAGACAAGACAAGCGTTTGGCATTAAAAAGTATAAAAATTGTATTATTTTTATTAAAATAATTCTTCCTCGGCTGAGATTGTTTGAAGCCGCATTTAAACTACATTTTGGAAGTTCAAAATCGGGGGGCCCCATATCAGTCCATTATATGGAGAATAATGTTGAAATGTTTTCCTCAGAAAACATAATTTCTTTATGACTAAAAAAAGAAAGACATGAAATTATCTGTAAATCGTTGTTTTGGAAGTGGACTTCTCCTTTAAAATGCTCCTTTGTTTTTGATTGTACAGATACAAGCAATACCTAATTTTAATCTGTAGTGGGTCTGCTTTTATCTGTTTACGAATGGCCATATGGCCTTATTTCAAATTTACTTAATTTTTTTGTTTTTCACTAACCACTCATAAATGTTGATTTCTGAAAAAAACAATCATGTACATACATGCTGCATGCATATTATTGTAGGCCAGTTTTTGCTGAATACCATGTAATCAGACTTTAGCCATTTATATGTTTATAAGCAACTGAAAAAAGCACAAATGTCAGGGCATGTCAAAACTTCTCCAGGGCCCCAAAACCCCCTCAGACCACAGAGGGTTAAACACAGTTTAGTAAAAATAAGTTAATATTGTTATAATTTAGATAGGCTTCAATATTGTCTGTTTTTGTTCAGTTTTGCCAATGAAATTATTACCTATAAAGCCTCAGCAAAATTGTTGTGTATCTCTGAGCAACACAGTGCTGTGATCCATTCCTGAATGTATCGGCCATTTGAAAGTTAAAAAGTGATAGTTCATCCCAAAAGAAAAGTTCTGTCATCATTTATTCACCCTCATGTCGTTTCAAACCTGTACCACTTACTTTCTTTTATGGAACATAAAAGGAAATAATGAAGAATGTTGGTGACCTGAAGAAAAAGAACAAAAAGAAAATGATTTTCATTGTATGAACAGAAAATACTGATATGTTTCTCAGATTATCTTCTATTAGGTTCCATAGTTTATGTTAGGCCGTTTTTATGTGTAATACATTTTATTTTAAAATAAAATGAAATATTTCTGTCTACAGCTAAAGTGTTTTGTAATGTCTACTTGATATTTTTTTCATTTAACACAGCAATGGCTTTAAATGATCTTTTGGGGTAAATTTCACAGCCAAATGTAATTTGAACAATTTTAATAATCTTTTTAACCAATCATAAGAGAGGTAAGGGAAGGAAGTGTTAGGATCAGTATTGGCAATCACAGCCATCCACATTCGGGCACATTTCTTAGAGAACCATTAAATTACCAGAAAAACAGTTTCAATTTTTTTTCTGTTTCAAGTGGGAAACAGACATGGCAGATTCAGACAGGAAAAAAAATACTATGAAACATTAATTTCTTTAAATCCTCTAGTCCTGTCTGAATAGGGCTACACTCATCAAATCTTACATGAGTACATTTACATTAATGTATAAAATCCAGAAGGCAGAATGAAACATTGACTGAATTGACTCTGAATGAATCCCGTCTCCTGATCGTCTGCTTTATTTTTGTGTCTGCGCTGATTTAACACTGAGTTCACTAAATGAATAGTGTACAAACACTCACAGTATCGCTGCTGAACACAGTTGATCTGACTGTAATTCCAGTCTTTCAGGAGCTTCAGAGCTTCAATCTGCTGCTTGATCACTAGAAAATCTTCATCAGCATCTTCTTCTGAAATGGTTGTGTTTTCTGCTTTATTATGTCTCCAGCAGCACAACAGCTTTATATGACAGGAGCGACACAGCAGCATCTGAGACTCTCACTCAGATAACATTCACATCACTGATTAGATTCATTCATGAATCTACATTCATACAATGCATTATATACAATCTGAAACTAGTGTTTTGACATCACATATAAGGCTTTTACTCTAAAAGGTTTGAGTTCCAAAGAGAATCAATATGTCTGTAACAGAATATTTGTGCATCTAGAATTTATTCTGACAGATTTTTTTTTTGTAGTGTGCATGAAAGAGAGACAGTGTGTGTGTGTTAGGTTGGTGATATGGCTCGTCTCCGTAACCATTCGAAGCTCAGGAACTTCATGATTCTCACGCTAACATGCATGACTCCTCCCAGGTTATACAGCATGTGATAGAAGGTGTGAACAGACAGGCTGCGCGTGTCGTCCGCGTACTTCAGCGCCACGATTGGAGTGTACAGAGGATTCGTCAGGTTACGGAACGGAGGCCGTTTTGACTCAATCACCTTCTTAGTGACCTTCAGAGACACACAGACAGTGAGTGAGTTTCAGTCCTCTTTAGCTAAATTATAACTATTGATAATTATAACAATACCTACATTCATGGACGGTAACTATAATGATAACACCTTTGCAATTCTCTAAAGAGTTGGAATGATTATTAAAGCTTTGTTTCTAGTTATGGCTCTTATTGTGAACAAGATGAATTAATGTGTGTTCTGACCTTGGCGATGTCTTCAGGTGTTTGTCCCAGGCCTTGAAAGAGGTTGACTTGTGTGGGCAGGTAGCAGGTCCTGAAGTGATCGAGTGTCTCTGGATCAGCACCGACGTACTCTTTCTTAGAAACTTCTGTCATCAGCTTCAGCTCAAACTCAGTGTTTACAGGCCCAGGCTCGATCATCGACACACTGACAGACACACAAAGATGGGAAATACATCAGTCTGCAATCAGAGACAATGCAATCAGCACACATCTAGAACAATGTTTGTTTTGTCTCATATTAAATTGTTTTAAGTTATCTGGAGGCCCTTGGTTGAGAAGCACGGCTCTAGAACTTCCTTTAGTGCCTGATCTGTGATCTTTAATGGGTTTCAACCTGTACTTCACAGACCACCAGAGGGAGCCGTCACACAACATCAGTGTGATTCTGCTAATATTCATGCTGTTTGATTATTGATGAAAAGAGTCAAAGACCATCAGAAACCTACAGAATTCACATGACTAATCATACTGAAAACCACATGACAGGAAGAGGAAATGCAGGAGTGTGTGTTCAATGGCAAACACTGAGACTCACTTGACGTTAAACTTCATGAGCTGGATGGCGAGTCCCTCGCACAATCCCTCCGTGGCAAACTTTGACGCGGAGTAAACGTCATTGAACGCCACACCTGTGAAGAGCAACATGAGTCTGATTTGTTTGGTGTTTGCACATATGTGTGATTCAAAAAATCCTCATGAAAGCTCAGAACTCTTCTGCTGTTCTTCAAGAAGAACATCTCACCATGCAGGCCCAGCACGCTGCTGATGACAATGATGTGTCCAGAGTGTCTCTTCTTCATGTCGGGCATCACTTCTTTAATCATGCGAACAACGCCAAAGAAATTGGTCTCGAACACCTGCTTCATGTCGTCCAGACTGAGAGCCTCAACCGGCCCCACCAGACCCACACCAGCATTATTAACTACAAACACACAGATCAGCTTCACTAAACCTTCACGACTCTTGCTAACAGAGATTCCATCTTAATCTTAATTACTTGTTTAGATGGAGCTGCATTCTTAGTTATCTTTACTTTTCAAATGTTTTCTTAAAATTACTTGTTTAGTTGCTGTGCACCTGCATTCCCTTATGGGACCAAATTATGCTTTTTCACATTTGTCCCCATAGACTTGCATTCAAATGAGTTTTTTTGAGAAAGTAAAAGTGTACACAGTCTCCTGTGAAAATGGATGAAAAGTATAAAAACCATTACGCCTATGGAATGAACCCATAAAACATGAACACAACATGTGTGTGTGTGTGTTTGTACTCACTCAGTATGTCTATATGTCTATCTTTGATGCTGTCCACACACTGTTTGACAGATTCATCACTGCAGACGTCCAGTGCAAGCAGAGACAGAGTTTTACCGTATGCGTATCCCGCTGCTTCAACCAACTTATCCTTCCGCTTCAGATCCCGCATGGTACCTATGACTGAACACACACACACATGAATGAGTGAGACCTTACAGTGCTGCATTTCCCAAAAGCATCATAAGCCTAAATACATCATAGACCTAATGCAAACAGTGGAGTTACTATCAACTTATGGTGCTTTTGGGAAATGCAGCCCAGAGCACTTCCCCACTTTTCCCATTGTTAATACAAGATCTGGGCCAAAATTACTCAAAGTAAATGTGTTTTTAATATGAGCGATTGATGAGGTCAGGTGTGACAACTGAGTTGTGGATCCAAATGCAGGCTTTAATAATAAACATAGTCAGAAAGGCAAGGTCCAGTGCCAGCAAACAGTAGCAAATGACATAATCCAAAAGAGTAATCCAAAAACAGGCAGCAACAATTATAAAACAGATAAACAGTCCAAGAGTGTCAAGGCAGGTAGAAAACACAAAGATGTTACAGGCTAACAATATCCAGCAATGTGAGAGTGAGTCTGTGTATGTCTGTGTGTGTGTGTGCATCTTAACTAGTTCTCCTGATGTGAAATGTGTGTGAATTGATCATGAGTTCCTGAGCAGAGGGAACCTGGAAAATGGGAGCCCAGGGTGAACGGTAACTGTAAGGGACTGAGTGCCCTCTAGGAGAGTTCATGGGAACTCCATCTGGTGATCATAACAGAGTTTTTAATCAGTCTGATCTGATTGCTATTGGCTGCAGTAATTTTCTGTCATCATCACTTAAACATCCTATTAATATCAGAAAAATGGGAGCTTGGATTGAACGGCTACCGATCGCTTTCGGCCAATAATTGCTTTGGGAAGTTTGATTGGTGACGTCTACAATCTCTTAAACCGATCTCAAGATGATGACGCATCTGCTGTGAGAGGTTTGACGTGCAGTGCAGTGGCACCATCTCAACTTCTGTCTGGCGTAGGCTTAAGTAATTCTAATGCAGAAGGTGATGTACAATTCATATAACTAACAAAGCAATTAAAAACTTTCTGTGAAACGAAATTTCACGAACCATGTGAGTGCATCACTGCGCGCTTTCTCTTTCCCTCTCAAAATGCGTAAATGGCTTTATATCACCACATCCCATCTGCACTATCCACCTTATTTTTCAATGTGGAAGTAAGCTGTTTTCTGGTAATGTGTTAGACGTCCGGTTCATAATTCATCATAGGGAAATAACGAGAAGAATCTCGAAGTGCAGTAAACCGTAAAACAGTTTGCACTACAAACCAGTGTGTTCATAATTAAGAGAATACATTAAAATAAAATGGTAAGACACGCCAGTTTGCAATATCAAGCAGCAAAACAAGCTTTTTGTGCAGCTAAAACTAGCTGGAAGTGGGTGAGACCGGAAGCCAGACACAAAAAGAAAACGTACAAATGGCTGCAGCCACTCCTATAGGAAAAATTTAGGGGGATAAGGGAGCTGCACTATGCACAGTTGACACAGTAGTGTTGTCATTTGTTCTGAGGCAGTGTGCTGCGCTGTAGAAATTGCAGCTGATAGTACACGTACATCATGAAGATGTCTATTTGACGTCTGTATTTACATCTGCAAGACGTATTTTTGGAATATTTTTTAAAGTGGAATATGGGACGTCTCCTATCAGATGTCTATGTCAGATGTTTATGATTTAGAATGTATGTAAAACTGACATCTTACAGACGTCTGTCATATGTTTGTAAACAGCAGATGCTTTACAGATTAAGTGATCTTTTACAGACATCTTGCACATGTGCTATCTGGGACGTGGGTTGCGTGGTGCCTAAACATAATACTGCGCTGAAGAACACATTGGGCTTGCGATTGGCATTTTCAAAAATGATCACATTGACAAATACTGCTTCCTGTGACCAACGAACGGTGATCGGCTCCAAAAATCCTGATCGGAGCACTCTTAAACACAAACAAACCCAACAGCATCTGAACAGGCAGTGAACAGCTGTAGACAGAAACAATCCTCTCAGTCTAAACCTCAATGAGTCAATGAGTTAATAAGTTCATTAGTCTTACCATGCTAATCATAGCAGAATAATCTGAGATCTCAGGCTCAAGCTCTTTTTAATTGTTGTTTATACAACATTTTACGAATTGAACTGGTTTTCAATTATTGAACTGAACCGAATTAACACTGAAATCTGCACAAGAACTCTTCACACCTGAATTTGGATTTATCTCATATTCAGTGAAGTTTGCACCAATCATTCTCTTCATGTGTCACCTTTAATACGGCTTTGAAACAACATATGTTGTAGAAAGTACTGTACAAACAAAGGAGATTTGACATAAATCGTTTTATGCCTAATAATAGCAGGTCTGACATAAATCTTTAATGAATCTCCATCTGTTTCACTTTCTTCTTGGAATCCCATAAGATCTAAGTTGACTCATGATACTTAAGCAGAAATGTTTAATTATATATCTGTATTATGTGCGGAAATTATCTATGTTTTTATTATAGTAAAAGTGTCCCAGATAGCACACGTACGTCTGCAAGATGTCTGTTAAAGATCTCTTGATCTGGAAAGCATCCGCTGTGTACAAACGTCTGGCAGACATCTGTAAGATGTCAGTTTTACATACATTCTAAATCATAAACATCTTAAAGACATCTAATAGATGTCTATTTGACATCTAATAGAAACTCCAAAAGTAGCAGATGAGCAAACTACGTCTTGCAGATGTCTTACAGATGTAAATGCAGACGTCAAATAGACGTCTCTGAGATGTACGTGTGCTATCAGGGGTAGTAGTCATAGACCAAAAACGCTATGTTACCATAGTTAAACCATGGTAACAATTTACGGTTTTGCTACTAAACATAGTTTAACCATGGTATTAATGTTTTGTTGTTGTGGATTTATTGATTACAAGTGCAACTACAACTACAAGTGGTTTAATCTAATATTAGTATTGCAAAACCATAGTTAATTACCATGTTCCATGTTTTAACGACACAATGGCTTTTTTCTTTTTTTGGATTTGCACTTACGAAATGCATGGTTTTATTATAGTAAAAGTGTAGTAACCATGTTTTTTTTTTTTTTTTTTTTTTTTTTTTGTCGAATTGATTACCATTTGTATCACCACTGTTTTACTACAAATGCCATGGTAAAACTATAGTTAGTGTAGCAAGAAGTTAAGTTTGTTTTTGTTTTTGTTTTGTTTTTTTGTAGTAAAACCATGGTTAATTTTCGCTGGGGTCTGATATGAATCATTGATTCGTGTCTTACCGTAGTAGCGCTTCATCTCGTCCCTGGCGAGCATCACGGCGATCGCGAGCCCGATACCGGACGAGCAGCCGGTGATCAGCACCACTTTCTGTCCCTCTGCTGCCATGATCTCACCGGAGTAACGGAGCGCGAAGTGTCTTCAGTCTGAGTTTTTTCAGTCTCTCTCTCTCGATCAACACACGTGAACGCCCCCGGATTACTCAGGCAGCAGATGAACAGTTTGATAGTGATTCAGCAAATAAAGATCCATCTGCATTTATAATAACAATGTTTAAAAAAAACAGTAGGTCTTTTATTTCAGAACAACTGATTTTTGAGTTATGAAACATGTTTGTAATTTCATCACATTTAGATGTAGGTTTTCCACTAACTATCTTCTTAAAAAAATACACTAATTTAATGCTTTATATACTATATAACTATAAAAATCAAATCTTAACAGCTCATGTGAGAATCAATACGTCTGTAACAATATATGTCTAGAATTTAATCTGTACAAAGACAAAAACTGTACATAAGACATGTTCAGAGTTAAAAACAGGCATTGTCTGTTTTTGTGTTCATGAGTGAGTGTTTGTCTGTTTTTAACCATTAACCATTTAGTGAGTATCACTGAACCCTTTAGGTTTAAATGCAGTCTGGCTAAAAATATCCTCATACTGTCTAGATACAAAACCAGATGTAAAGAGAACCGCAGTGTACAAACACAGGTACGTTACTGCATGTTTGTGTGTATCTGTTAGACAACATGATTCATAGCCATTAGAAGGTGTGTGTGAGTGCTCAAATACAAATGTTTTTAATGACAGGTATTACAACTTAAACATGGTTTGAAGACACTTCTTTAAGGGTTCAGGTTAGGCTTTAGGATTGAATATACAGTTTGTGCAGTATAAAAACCATTACACAGTCACTATAAACCATGAGTACAAGTATAAGTGTGTTATTTCAGGTTGGTGAGATGGTTTGTCTCCGTAAGCATCCACAGCTCAGGCACTTTAAGATGCTCAGACTAACATTCATGACTCCTCCCAGGTTATACAGCAAGTGATAGAAGGTGTGAACAGACAGGCTGCCCGTCTCATCCGCGCACTTCAGCGCCACGATCGGAGTGTACAGAGGATTCGTCAGGTTACGGAAAGGAGGCCGCGGTGACTCGATCACCTTCTTAGTGCACTGCAGAGACAGAGACAGTGAGTGTTTTCATTTGCATCCTACTTATATTATTAAAGACAGCTTATGCTATTTTCATTTTGTGTTACTTGAAAATCATGTTGCCATTAGTGGACTTGCACTGAAATGGTTCAAATCATATTTATCTGCCTGTCACATGTTTGTTGCATTAAATGAAGAGGTATCAAATCAATCACAAGTTTAGTATGGAGTACCACAAGGCTCAGTACTAGGACAGTTGCTTTTTTTCTGTACATGATAGAGGAAGATCACAAGAACCAACCCCAGAAGAAAGACACTTTGGCCAGCTTCAGTGATCAAGAAGAAGGAACTGAATGAATATTCTGAATGATATTAATCAACAATTTGTGTTGCAGCCTGGAATTAAACCACACCATGTTCATTCATCTGGCCAGAGGAGAACTGGCCGCCCAGACTGAGCCTGGTTTCTCAGTAGGTTTTTTTCTCCATTTCTGTCACTGATGGAGTTTGGGTTCCTTGCCACTGTCACCTACTTGCTTAGTTTGGGAAAATGAACACTTAACAGCAATATTATTGTCTTGCACAGACACTATTGAATGAGATCTGAACTGACCTGGACGATGACATCCCTGATTTCTATTGCTGTTAGAATGATTATTAAAATGTTGTGGTTATAGTGATTGCCCTTGATTTGAACCAGCTTTAACTAAGGTGATTTCTGACCTTGGCAATGTGTTCGGGACTTTGTCCCAGACCTTGAAAGATGTTCATTGCACTGGGCAGGTAGTAGGTCCTAAAGTGGTGGAGTGTCTCAGGATCAGTACCAGCATATTCTTTCTTAGAAACATCTGCAAACATCTTCATCTCAAACTCAGTGTGCACAGGCCCAGGCTCGATCATCGACACACTGACAGACAAATACAAACAGCTCCATCAATAACCAATCACCAATCAAGAGTCATCGTGACAAAGATCTCAACCCTTATGGAATTTATGCAATTTGTCATCAAATTTATCTATATCTATATCTATCTATCTATCTATCTATATTAGAACTTGACACAATTTATAATTCCTATGACTTTTCCAGCTCCAGAAATCATGCTTCCCCATTCCTACAAACATCTGAAGTTAGTTTGGGAACAGAATACTTGATTCTTTAATTGAGTGAACAAATTAAATTGGTCAGCTTGTCTTATCTTGATTTTTTTGATGTTTTAGCTTATTTTGATACTTTTAAGTCATTTTTGGCTCCTTGTGGCTGTAGATCTTTCTTTAGTCCCTGATAGTCTGTGATCTTCATTGGGTTTGTACCTGTAGCAGCCCCTCCAGACCACCAGAGGGACCCATCACACAATGCACATGTGATTTTGCTAATGTTCATGCTGATATCAAAGAGTGTCAGATACGTAAGATATCAAGTGACAGTAAGTGTAAATGAGAAGGTGAACAACAGCAAACGCAGTGAAACTCACGTGACGTTAAACTTGAGCAGCTGCACGGCCAGACTCTCACAGAACCCCTCTATGGCGAACTTTGACGCAGAGTAAATGTCATTAAATACCACACCTGTGAAGAGCCACACGCGTTACTTGGGTACATATATCTTTGTTTGTCATTTAGTAGATCATCAGTTTTCATCCACAAGTAGGTAAGAGCTCTTCTGCAGTTCTTCTGTAGTGTCTCTGATGAGGTTAATGTTTCTCAAGTAGAGGAAGTACATTAAGAGGAACCCTTAATGTCAACAACTGGAAATGATTACATATAGTGATTGAACGTTCTGTGTTTACCCTGCAGGCCCATCGCACTGCTGATGACGATAATGTGTCCAGAGCGTCTCTTCTTCATGTCGGGCATCACCTCTTTAATCATGCGAACCGCACCGAAGAAATTGGTCTGGAACACCGTCATCATCTCGTCCATACTGAGACCCTCAACCGGCCCCACCAGACCCACACCAGCGTTATTAACTACAAACACACACATCACAGCCACTTCAACACTGCTGCTCATGGCTTTAAGGCCTGTCCACACCAACCGATTTTCACATGGAATTAAAAATGGTAATCCCTAACACAATTCTGACTTTATAGTCACAGAGAAGAAAGTAATTCAAACAGCCTTTCCATGTATGTATTCATTATGATTTTTCAACAAAAGAAAAGAAAACACAGAGCCAGTTTGTTGCGGGGCTGTCTGAGTCTGAAACTGTCATCTGGTGAGCTGTTTCGTGAGCATAGATAGCTCATGAAACATATACAGATATAATCACATGGTTTGTGTGGACACGCCCCATTGAAGAGAGGGGCGGGGTAAGCTGTAGGTCATTATCATTTAAAGTGACATGCACCGAATTGGGTTGCTGTGAACAGAGCTGTTTTTGACTAGGTAAAAAGCATATTGTTTTACACAACCACTGAGGACTTTTAACCAAAGTATGTCACAGACATTTCATGAAGACCCTTAAGAATCATATTAACTTGTGGAAAATGAGCATCCGACGTCCCATTTAGATAAATATTATATTGACATCATGCAGATATTTGTCAGTCAGTGAATAAAATGATTATTGCACCAAATCTTCACAGCAAACATTGGTCTTGATGTGAACAGGTCTTTACTTCGGTTTGTCATTGTCACATCAGTCTTCTTAATTACTTGATTTATTTATTGCATTGCGTCCCCTCAGCAGTGTTTCTCACAGAGAACCTGCAAACTAAAAACAGACAGTGAAGTGTGTATGAGTGTAAGAGACAGATGAACACTGCATGAAGCTCACGGCTTAAAATAGAAACTGTTGCTCAGATTAACTGCAAACTTAAAGACTAATTTCATCTGCTTAATCTAAATTGGTCATCTAAACCTAAGCATGGATGAACACAATCCACTTTGAGACACAGCTCCATATGTGACTGTGTGTGTGTGTGTGTGTTTGTACTCACTCAGTACGTCTATATGTCTATCTTTGATGTTGTCCACACACTGTTTGACAGATTCATCACTGCAGACGTCCAGCGTGAGCAGAGACAGAGTTTTACCGTACGTGTCTCCCGCCGCTTCAACCAACTTATCCTTCCGCTTCAGATCCCGCATGGTACCTATGACTGAACACACACAGAGAGAGAGAGAGAGGACTGGTTATTGAACACAGACAACTAGCTGTTGAAAACACACACATTTTGTGTTTCCATGTTTTATGGGGACATTCCATAGACGTAATGGTTTTTATACTGTACAAACCATATTTTCTATCACCCTACACCTAAACCTAGCCCTCACAGGAGACTGTGCACACTTTTACTTTCTCAAAAAAACTCATTCTGCATGATTTATAAGCCTGTTTCCTCATGGGGACCTAAAAAACGTCCCCACAAGGTGGTATACTGGTATTACTATCCTTGTTTGGTCCCCATAACATGATAAATACCAGGTACACACACGCACACACACACACACACAGAGGACTGGTTACTTGAAAACAGACACACAGAGAACTAATTGCTGAACACAAAGAGAGGACTAGTTACTGAACATACACACACAAAGGACTAGATACCAAACACACAATGACATCAATATCAGACGCAACACAAAGAGGAGTTTAACATCTGATGACGACTGACAGGAATTAGACACAGATCATACACATCAATCTCTGTCACTGACGAATCATAAAGCTCATTACCACACTGATGACATGTAACGTGTGCATGTGTGCGTGTGTGCGTGTGTGCTCTACAGGATGACGACAAACCCGCTGAGAGATCAGTCCCGTCATGCCACTAAGCCCTGAATCTGAACGTCACACATGTTTGTGCTTTCAGGTGAGTCGTTATGGTTTTTCTTTTAGGGTTCATGTTAGTCTGACTGTAAAGTCTGAAGTCTGTAAAACTGTAGATTCCCTTTTACATTCACGCTATTATAAATAAAGTTTCCATTCTGGGGTTTTCACAGTGATGCCGAAGATGAACCAGTTTTGGTTCCACAACGAACCTTTCAGTGCTCAGTTCTTAATAGAATCATTTATTCTTGCTGTGAAGAAGATTTTAATACTCTGAAGAATCTTTTTTCACTATATGAAACTGTTCCATGGATGTTAAATGGATGTTAAAGGCTCTTCACAGAATAAATAATTTTTAATAGTGTATATGTGTGTGTGTGTGTGTGTGTGTGTGTATTATAGATGTGTAATGCCAGTTACATGTGTTACACTAGGTTATGCTAAGCAGGGATAGAGGTCAGCTCACATCCCTATCAGCAGCTATTATATGATCCCACTTATATCTGAGGGATTTATTGTGTCTCTAATCAATCAGATCTGACAATCTGTTGTCAGCAGTTTTTCTCATTATTATTCAACCAAACATTACCATTAAATCAGCAAAGGTAATCATAGCAAAATGACTACATTTTAGTAGTAGTTTTAAAACCTGTTATTTTAGGTAATGTTAAAGCTTATTTAAATAATGTTTTTTTTTTTTGGTATTATTTATAAACTATTAAATTGTTTATTATAATGTGTAATTCGCTTTTATTTTTATATTTTCAGTTTTAATTTCATTTTTAACTATTTTTTATGTTTTGTCATCTTAATAGTTTTTAGTACTGCTATTTAGCTTTATTTTTATTTCTGTTAGTACTTTAACTTATTTAGAAAACAAGTTCAGGTAAAAGTTTTTCATATATTGTTTCGATTTTATCTCACATGTATTTCTGCTTACCGAAAGCGATCTTTAATAGTTTTAGCTGTAATAACCTCATTCGAACTGCGACAAGCTTGTTATTTTTGTTATTTCTGTATGATTGTTTGTAACTTTTAGGTAACAATAACTGTAGCCTACTGTGCTGTTATGCCAGAGACTTTGATGAATTTAGCGCGGAATATAATGATCGTCAATATGAACGGTTCTTGTTTTACCGTAGTAGCGCTTCATCTCGTCTCTCGCGAGCGTCACGGCGATCACGAGTCCGATACCGGACGAGCAGCCGGTGATCAGCACCACTTTCTGTCCCTCCGCTGCCATGATTTCACCGGAGTAACGGAGCGTGAGCTCTTCGGTCTCTTTAGCTCTCTCTCTCTCTCTCTCTCTCTCTCTCTCTCAGCGGATCCGAGCATCCGTGAGCGCGCGTTGGTAGGTCACGTCCCACGGACGCGCACGTATTACCCAAATAATTTGCAAAAGTTTGATAGTGTTCTCCTTTATAAAGCACAATCACAAACTCAACTGAAATATAGCCTACAGTGTAGAGAGGACAGAGAGGATGTTTTAGTGCAATTCCTGCAAATATGAAAAAAGGGTCTCAATTAAATATGTGCAGTTTCACATGATTAGTGCAAACTGTCACATGACCAGAGCAGTTTATTTCCTGTTTGCACCTTGAGAAGATGACGACTGCATCAAAGATCCAAAACGAAAGGCTAGGAAAGCATGTTAACATAAAGATACGATTTTTGGTATGCCTACAAGTTATCTATAAGGTGTCTAGTATTAATATATACATTCACATATATTCAGTTTTTTTGACTGTGGTCATAAAATAAGTAAACATGTTGATGGTCACAATAGTGACTGGTGGGATAATAGGTTTACATATAAATCCAATTGCAGCTGTTAGTAAAAAAATACACTAAAATGCTGTAATGACAAAATATTGCACTAAATAAAAAATGTAAATATTATGTTGTAATAGCACTAATGTAAAAATTAGATCTTATATTTTACAAAAAACTGTTTTGAAATGCATCGCTGTGTTTTTTGTCTTTTATCTCAGTGTTCCCATCAATGTTGTATAAGGTTTTTTATGCATAATAGTAACCCTAGAATGTGATCAAAAAGTTTAAAATAGCTAGGCTAAGATGTATAACATTTTTTATGACTGCAAGAATATGGTAGTTCAGTATACACATTGGTCACAAAACAAATTTTCACACACAAAAAAATAAAAAATAAATAAATAAAAATAATAATATTAATAATAATAATAAATAATAACAATAAATAATTATTGATTATTTTAAAGGGTTACTAATGACACATCATTTTGATATTTTCATGTCTGGGAAAAATTTGGGATTAAATGGGTCAAGTAGCTGCTTTTGTAGAATTAAGCACAATTAATGACAGAAAATGATCATGCTGACAGCGCCACCCAGCGGTCACATCACTGCACTGAACATCTGAGGACGCCATAGTGAAAGTGCTTCTGTTTTGCTCATTTCCTAATATGTGACACTGGAGCACAAAACCAGTCATAATGGTCATTTTTTTTAAAAATTGAAATTTATACATAATCTGCCAAATTTGCTGAATAAATATTTCTTCCCATTGATGCAAAAAAATCAAAAGAAAATTATTTTAAAGTTATATATTAGGTCAAAAAATGCATTTTAGTCAAAATTTTTTTTACAGTGCAGAATTTACAAAATATCTTCTTCATCTTTTTATTGTCATGATGTTTTTCTGTTTTGATGTTTTTCTGTTGCTACAAAAATCCCATACTTAAGCATTTTATCCAGGTCACAAAAACATCAAGTCTCTTTAAGATGTGAAAAATTCATCTTAAATGACATGAAAAATTACATCTGGGCAGATGAGCGCATGTTTAAGTATTTGTTTATATATTTATATTTGAAGAGCACATTTTTAAGATCATAATTTGATCTCAAAGACCCCTGAGGATGTTACAGACATTGAAACTCAATCAACTATGAGCATGAGAAGCACAGATAGAAGGACGTCTGAAACCATACATGGAATCCATTGAAAGACAGACACACACACACACACACACACAGGTACTGCTGCGACACGCTGATGTCACTCAAGCAGTAATAAATGTTTATTCAACAAAAAAAATAACATCATTCACTTATATCTTTCTCTGTCTTTTATCTACTTGCTGATGCAGGTGACGGCTTGATTTGATAGAGGTCAAGGTCAGGTCAGCTGCAGGGGTTGACCTTTGACCCCACCTTTACAGAATCCCACACTTTTGCCATTTCTTGGAGAAAACAGTCAAAGGTTTGCAAAAGAGCGATTCATCACCAACATGAATGAGAGAGTGTGTGTGTGTGTGTGTGTGTGTGTGGACCCTTAGGCTCACTTCAAGCAGGAATTTGGAATCTGCCAGAGCACATTTTATTTTATTAGTTGGGCAGCTCAACATCTTGTTCAAGCATGTTTAAGAGTGTGTGTGTGTGTGTGTGTATGCGGTGGCTGGTGATCTGTGGGGTGCGGTTTTGGAGAGTTAAAGTTAGAATGATTCACTAAAGCCTGTAAAATGGGTCATTTATTAATTATGAGCTATTGTTTAAGCTCTGATGACTTCCAGAAACCTCTGATTTCATTGAAAGCAAATGGTACAAATGGATCATCCCTCTATCTCAAACTGTCAAGAACATGTCTGAGTCCAAAATCAAAAGACAGACATGCTTAAAGTTTATTTAAAAATGCATAAAGAACGTATAGACTATTTTAGGACAATGATTATTTTTGCATTGTGATTTCAATGACAATTGAGCACATTTTTCATTAACGATGTGCACGAATCCATAAGATGCTGTTTTTAAACATTTACAATGTTCATGTTTTCATGTTGGTAGTATTTGTTCTAATGAGTTGAATTGGTTTTGAGGAATGATCAGGGTATGTTTCCCATTAACAACAGGTGATGTGTGTAATCTGTTCTGTAGGTCAGAAAAATGTGCAGATCAAAATATTGATTAAAAGTTAAAAATAATTAAATTATAGTCAAAAAGCCATATTGCGTTAACAAACAAAGCTATGATTCCAGTATTAAAGAAGGTGAGTGTTTATATGTTGCAAACAGTTGCATCTGCGCTGTCATATATGAGTTACAGTTATCAACAGTTCAGGTGTTACTTGTTAAAATGCTGCTAGAGAATCAGTGGGTTTGTGTTTGATGTCTGAACAACAACTGAAAACCTCAAGAGCAGAACCGAGAGAGAGAGACAGAGAGACAGACACTCATATGGACGGCTGAGGTGAGACAGTGCAGATAAACTCCAGCAGTCTGTCTGTGTCTCAGGTTCCTGCAGGATTTTTCATCTCCTCCAGGGTTTTTTTTTTTTTTTGTCTGGATCTTCAGGTCCAGGTGCGACACACGCGCGCGCACACGCTTCACGAGCGCCGGGCGGTCCGGTGCGGCTGACGGGCTGAAGACGACGATGATGAAGATGAAGATGAAGATGAAGACTCACCGGATTACCGGAATCGCGCCGCTGATCGTTTTATTGCTGCTGCACACGACACGAGCAGGTACATTCACACCGACATTTCTTCAGCTCGCTCTGGAATTATTTTTGGGGGGAGATCAAACTTAGTCCTCAGTCTTTGGGTTAGTTAAGGTTTGTCTATTCACAACCAGTGAAATCGTTAAGGTGACGAATCATGCGTGATGTGATGATCCGATCGATCAATGAGCGGATTATTCAATCTAAACAGATTCTGTCAGTGATTTGAGAGGCGCAGTCTGTGTTCATCTCGCGATATCACGGAACTTACTGAAATATTTCTAATAAGTGAATATATAATGAGATGATAATTGATAAGTTTACTCCCTAATATATTCTGTCGATGTTCTGGAAGCGATCATCAGGTGAAGGCGATTCTGTAAATCATTTTGGTTACTGAAATGTTTCTAATAAAATAACCTTTTTTTTTTTTTTTTTGTTTTGACTGGGGTCTATAGATAGACAGACAGCACAGTTCATTTAACATATGAAGTCTCCTTTAAGACTAAGCTATTTGCAGTTATCAAAACAATAAATTAACTTATTGTGTTATTAAATGAATATCTGTTGTTTTGACAAATGTATTGGCTGAATGAAGTATTTTGCATTTAGTGAATGAATAAATTCAAACTTACAAAACAAAGTAGTGTTACTTAGTATCATTGTTGAGAAAAGCTACTTTTTAAAAGTAATGCGCTACAAGATTGCGTTACGCCCTAAAAAAGTAACAAATAATGTAACTTAGTTACTTTTTATGGAAAGTAATGCGTTAAGTTACTT
This sequence comes from Labeo rohita, assembly GCF_022985175.1. Classification (NCBI taxonomy): domain Eukaryota; kingdom Metazoa; phylum Chordata; class Actinopteri; order Cypriniformes; family Cyprinidae; genus Labeo; species Labeo rohita. The sequence goes on from NC_066869.1 coordinate 1,005,593, forward strand.
TTGTGTTACCATTTAAATCTGGCAAGGGCTTGTATGTTTGTTTTTAATATAAAAAGTAGTATTTTTGTCAAATGTAACAGTCCTTTCCCACCAAAAGCATCAGGCTGGAGGAAAAGTACATTTATGTCTGTACCGTAGGACACAAAGAAGAAAGTATAGCACTCTTCAGCGATGATAATAATAATAAATGTTAGTTTATCTTGAGTAATTTTTTAGCTTATTAGTATGGTTGAATTGAATCATCAAAGGGCAACAGTAAATACACTGGTTAAAAAAATGTGATTAAATACAGAAAAGATATTTGTTTTAACATATTTAATTATTGCAGGTTTGCTGCATATTCTGAGTTGCATTTCTCATTTTGAAGAATACTGAATCTGTTCTTTTTTTATTTTTTTTGAATGAGATAAATGAATGTGTATTCACAGTTATTCTAGAAGTAACATCTTACTCCTGATTTCTCTCAACATAAGGACAAGAGAGCTTTCAATCAATAAATGGGGGGGAAAAGTAACTGGCGTTACTTATTTGAAAAAGCAAATCAGATATTTTCTTGTAAATTAAAAAGTAATGCATTACTTTACTAGTTACTTGAAAAAAAAGTAATCTGATTATGTAACTCACGTTACTTGTAATGCATTACCCCCAACAGTGATTAGTACAATTATTAAGACGTAATTGACACGTATCAAGTTGCCAACAATTCATTCAGTTCATCAATACTGAAAGATTACTTCATTCATATAATATGATGCTTCCAGGTTCTTCAGTCTGACTGTGGTGGTTTTGGTAAGCCTGTAGGGGTCTAGAGAGACTGGCTGTTGTTCTGTGGTGGTTTTCTGGATCTGATCTTCGTCCAGCAGCTGTTTCTCATTCACAGTCCCTCTGTCTGGCTCCTTTTAGGTCTGCTTTGTATTTTTGTGAAGTAATGGATCTTTAGCTTTCATTATTGAGCGTCACAATGCTGTGAGAGCGTGTTATTTCTGTGATGGCGATTTGCTTTGATAAACCCTGAGGGCGTGAGACCAGGACTGTGATGTTTCGATCGTCAGAAGCACATACAGTAGGTTCAGATCTCAGCTGAAGTTACTCAGGGGCATCAGGTGGGTAATAATCTACTCAAAGACGTTCAGGAAAGAAATGAGAGTGCAGGGCTTTTTCCACACATTCCCAACACGTCTGAAACTGTCCGGCGTTCCAGCGCGTGCCGGATAAACGCTTTCTGCTGCTCCGTGTGCTGCACAAATGCAGCAGGAATCTGAGGAGATCTGGATGTTTGAGTCTGAAGGCAGAGGAACAGTGACCGTGTTAAACCCGGTTTTGAGCAAACACCAGCAGATTTATCCGTGTGATGATGTCACAGGCCATGTCACAATCACAATCACATGATAAATGTGACACTTCTTAGCACAGTTGATCATCTATTAGCACTATTCATTTATAGTGCACCTGTTATGTGAAATATTTTAATAATGGAGATAAAGATAAGATGTGACACTTCAAATTACTGATAGCTCAGTTCGCTGTGGTATATTTGGTCCAAAAATACATTGTATGGGTCAAAATTATTGATTTGTTTTATGCCAAAAATCACTAGGAAATTAAGATCATGTTCCATGAAGATATTTTAAAATAGTGCACTTAATTTTTATTAGTAATATGCATTTTAATAATGGAGATAAAGATAAGATTTTTTTGACAGACATATATTCAAAATATGAAAATCTAACAAACCATACATCAATGGAAAGCTGTTTATTCAGCTTTCAGGTGATGTATTAGTTTATTAGCTCTGTTTGTTGTTTGCTTAGGGAGCTGAAAGAGCGTTTGGTCATGGAGATGGCATCAGTCATCAGGCTGTTTAATTCATTGGTCTCTAAGAGTCTCATCAGGTCAGTGTTGACCTGTTAACTCACCCGGTGTTCAGTGTGAGGGGTTTTATGAGCACTGCATGACTGTTTTGTGCTGAATGTCATGTAATGTTGGTTTGTGGTTTTTGTCTCCAGATGTTGTAGTTTTTGCAAGAGCAGTGCTGATCTTTTTGGACATCTCTTCAGATGTTGTAGTTGAAGAACTTTGTACTTTTTCTAGTCATTTGACTGCTTATAATAAATGGTTTTGAGAAATATCTCAGTGTTTTTTGTCCATACAGTGGAAGTCAATTGGGTCTGATATTGTTTGTTTCTTTAACATTCTTCACAATGTCTTCTTTTGTGCTCCTCAGAAGAGATGAAGTATTACGGGTTTGGAACAATATGAGGGTGATTAAATGATGACAGAATGATTTTGAGCTGAACTATGACTTTAAAATAGTTGGTCATATGTGACCCTGGACTACCAAACCAGTCATAACCAGTCATCTAAAAGCTAAAAATAAATAATTGATGTATGGTTTATTAGGATTGAACAATGTTTGGGCGAGAAACATCTATTTGAAAATCTGGAATCTGAGGGTGCAAAAAAAAGTTGAGAAAATCGCCTTTAAAGTTGTTCAAATGAAGTTCTTAGAAATGCATATTACTAATCAAAAATGACGTTTTGATATATTTACGGTAGAAAATAAACAAAATATCTTCATGGAACATGATATTTACTTAATATCCTAGTGTTGTTTTGGCATAAAAGAAAAATCAATCATTTTGACCCAAACAATGTATTGGTGGCCATTGCTACAAAAATACCCGTGCTACTTCAGACTGGTTTTGTGCTCCAGGGTCACATAATGAACAACCAACTCTTCCAGATTATTATTGAACAATCAGAAATGCTCTGTCTTGAGCTGCAGCTGCTTCGATGGTTTAATGGAAGAGCTGTTTTATAGTAAGAATGATGTTTGTCTGTGTTGGGTTCTGGAGTTGCTGTTCTTTTGGAGAGTAGTTCTTGATGCTTTCAGTGGGTTCCAGTCAGTGTTTTGGTTTCTAGGTTCTTGTAAGTCCTTTAAAGTAGAAGTTCACACAGCAGACGTTCTTCTGAAGAGCTTAAGGAAATTTCCAAGTGAAACTGGACTAGTATCTCTCAAGTACAACTAATGTTTCATATCTGACGCAGCTGCACATTGTCATTGTTAAGCATGTCATTCTTCAGACGGCTGTTGATGTGATGCACAAGCTTTGGCATGTTTTCACTAATTCCTCAGGATGTGCTTCTGGACGTCTTCTCAGGTGAGGTGGTGGTTTGTCGTTTTCCTCCTGGATTGAGTGTTTTAGCAAGGTGAAGTTTGGCTGAATGATAAAGAAATAATCCGGACTGTCTGTGCTCTCAATCTGGGCTAAATCCGTAAATCCCTGCCTTGACCTTTAACCCCGAACCCTTTACAGTTTCCTGAGCTCTTGACCTCTTCCAGATCTCCGAAGGTCAGTGTTGAGGATTGGTGTAGATTAGAGTCATGACCTCTCCGGTCAAGCTCACCCAAAGATGAAAACTGACTTACAGAAATGAACCGCGGTGAAACTCCAGTGTGATCGCAGTTCACATTGAATGATGATTTGAATAGCTTTATACCATTGTTTGAAGCAACTGCATGACACATTTTTATATATAGTTTCTTCTTTAAATATAAAAAAGTAAACATTTAAAAATTAAAACAATGAGAAAAAAAACTTAAGATAACCTGTAGGAAGTCAGGTTTTTTTTTGTAATTGTGCCTTTGAACGATTACATAATTGTGGCATCTGTAATTGTAATCACGATTATAAATTTGATTAATTGTGCAGCCCTACTTAAACTTCAAAAATTGTGTCTATCGACGTCTTTCTGCAGATGAAATAAAATATGTTCTGATGTCCATTCATGTTTTTTTTTACATTTTAACTAAAGAAGAAAGTGATTGGTTCACGTGTCTAATACAGCAATACACTGATCTGTCACATTAAAGAGCCACAAAACGGTATTTATAGTTTGAATTTCATAAAAAATGACAACACTGAATGACAAAGCTGAGGTCTTTTTTATACTATAAGTAACCTGCTCTGTCTTGTCTGTCGGTGTGTTGTCAGTTTCCTCTTTGCTCCACAATGCTCCATGATGTGCAGTGTGAGAGCGGCATCGTTTGTCGGATGTAGCAACAGTAACTAAGAAGTGCAGGTATTTGCAAAGGGTCAATTGAGAAGAAAGTGCTGAACTTTCTTCACCTGTGTCTTATTCTTCATGCAATCCAGAACAGCAGCACAGCTGTACGGTTTGTTTGATTTGTGACATCTTTAAGTAACTCAGAAGTAACATAATGCATTTCCATAAACAGTAACTAAGTGACATAATTAGTTACTTTTTAGGCAGTAATGTAATATTGTAATGCATTACTGTTTTTTTGTTTGCAGTATAAATGCAGTTCAGTGGATTGTAATGACCTTCTCATCATATGACTGTGGGTCACTGCAGTACAAATCAAGCTCAGTGTGGTGCATTTCAGTGCAACATGAGTTTAACTCAATACAGCTCAACTGAAATTCAGTCCAGTGGAACCACAGCTGCACTGCAACGTGAGCGAACTATAGTTTCTGTGTTCATTCTGAACTCGTCTGCAGATGTAAAGCTGCTTCCTTGATCATAGTAGTGGTGTCTACATATAGTTTCCAGTGCACACGCAGTGTATGAATGCAGGAGAACTGCCTCAGTTTGGAACCTCACACTAATAATGTTTCTCTGAAATCGCTAGTGTGACTCCAAACCTATTTACAGTTTGAAATACTCTAGTACTCGTGTGGTCATTTGAATGAACTTTTGGTGTGAACAATGTTTTGAACTGTTCTAGAAGATCTGCTGTTTAGGTTCTGTTCGTGAAGAGCACAAATGAGAGCAGAAGTGTGAAATATGCATTGCTTTGAATCTACTTGAACAGAGAAAAACTGAAAGTGAATCAGGAATGAAAGCCAAAGGTCAGAGGTGAAGGTCAGGGGTGTTGCTGGGGCAGACACCTTTAATAACACCTGTCCTTCATCCGTTTGTGATGTTGGGATGTTCATCAGCAGTTTACTGGGTTATGTGTGTGTGTGCACACATGAAAGAAGCCTTTCACAAAAACACAAATATAAAATGTCTGGAAGTCTGCGTTTCTTAATTCACCCTCATGTCGTCATTCACATCTGGCTCCCAGACACACACACACTCACACACACTCACACACACACTCCCCTGCAGCTGCTGTTGTGTCTTTGATCTGTACCTTGTTGTCAAAGTCTTTCCAAATGAGTTAAGTTTTTCAGCTTACAGATGAGAGATGTGTGTGTGTGATTCTTGTGTGTTAAAGACATGCTAATCATGCCGAGAACTTTAATGTGTGTGTGTGTGTGTGTGTGTGTGTGTGTGCTGCAGATGCAGGTATTACACAAGCAGCAGGACTGATGTGAAGAGACACATGACCAGTTCAGACCTGCATGAAGATACCTTCACACACACGCACACACACACACACAGTCGCAATCAACTTTCACCTGCTGTCAGTCAGCAGCGTCAGTGTGTTCCCCATAAACTGTGACAGACAGACAGATGTGAGGTCTGTCCATGACAGTGACTGACAGTGTCGTCTCCAGCAGCCAATCACATCGATGTTCTGAAGACTCTGGACCTATCAGATTCCATGGAGGGCGTGTCATTGGAGGCGGGGCTTTGCACGAGTAGGCGGGGCACAGAGGAGGCGGATCTCGCTTATAAGATTGAGAAGAAAATCCAAGTTAGTGTTCCGACCAATCAGCTCTTCCCAGGTACGTGCCAACACACACACACACACACACACTTACTGTAAACTGAGACATCTAATAGACATAGATGCAGATAATTTTACAGTTTGGAGTCATATATTTTTAATTAATTAATATAAATTTTCAAATAAATTGATGATTTTATTCAGCAAGGATGCATTAAATTGATCAAAAGTGAAAAGACAGACATTTATAATGTTTCAGAGTGTTTCTATTTCAAATAAATGCTGTTCTTTTGAACTTTCTATTTATCTGTGAATCCTGAAAAATAAAATTTATGACAGTTTCTACAAAAATGTTATGCAGCACAGCTGTTTTCAACATAATCAGAAATGTTTGTTGAGCAGCAAATCAGCATATTAGAATGATTTCTGAAGGATCATGTGACACTGAAGATGCTGAAAATTCACATTTGATCACAGCGATCAATTACATTTTAACATATATTCACATAGAAAACAGATATTTCAAACTGTAATAATATTTCACAGTATTAATGTATTTACTGTATTTTTGCCCTCTTTTAGATTCAGAGTTCCCGGTGGATTTCTCAGTGTTGGTGACGGTTCGACCGCGGCGCGGCGCTCAGTGTTTCCTGTTGTCGGTGTATGACAGCGAGGGCGTGCAGCAGTTGGGCGTAGAGCTCGGACGCTCACCCGTCTTCCTCTATGAGGACCACAACGGCCAGCCGACCCCTGACCTCTACCCCATCTTCAAGAAGGTCAACCTAGCGGACGGCAAGTAAGTGACGTTATGTGTTAGAATGTTAACCTGCAGTTAAACGCTAACCTCTCACTATATATGAAGCTGTTTGAGTCAAACCTGTCATCAGTGCAATCAGAAGCTGTTGGAAAGACTGTATTTAGGAGTTGAACATACAGCAACAAAGTCAAAATTATGAGTGGGAAACATGAGAATTAATAGGTGCAGCGTCTGTACTGATGGTAAATTTCAGAGAAAACCTCCCAAGTCAAGTCACATTTTTTTCCAGTTCACTGAAGCTGAATCAAACACTCCTTGGCTTGTTCATGAGAGTGGGTCAACATCTGATTCATGAACTGAGTGAAAGAATCGTTTGATTCGTTCATAAGTTCAGTTCATTGGAGCAGATCATGACTGAATCAGTCAGAGTCTGTTCCTGACAAACCATCGTGTGACTTCAGAAGACTTGACATATGGAGCACGAGTCACGTTTTTGCCTGAATTAACCCTGTGAAGCACATCAGTCAGCCTGCAGGTGTTCTTCATTTGCTGGTTTTGGTCTGAATGTTCATCTGATGGATGGAGACCTGAGACTCACTCAAATCCATCTTCACCGTGACCTCTGACCCTACAGGTGGCACAGAGTGGCCTACAGCGTGGAAGGTCAGAAGGTCACGCTGTACCTGGACTGTCAGAAAGTGGCGACCCTTGATCTCCCTAGAGGCCCCGAGCCTAAGGTCAGCACGGACGGAGTGACGGTGTTTGGGACGAGACTCCTGGATGAAGAAGTGTTTGAGGTGAGTGTGTGTGTGTGTGTGTGAGAGGACTGATTTCAGATGGAGTCAGTGAGTTCACTGAGTGATCTTGAGTTGGGACACAGCAGATATGACTTGATATAGAGCAGTGAATGAAACAAATAAAGAATATTAAAGGCTGCATTTATTTGATCAAAAATACAGTAAAATTGTGAAATATTTTTAAATTTTCAAATAGCTGTTTTCTATGTAAATATATGTTAAAATGTAATTAATTGCTGTGATCAAAGCTGAATTTTCAGCATCATTACTCCAGTCTTCAGTGTCACATGATCCTTCAGTAAATATTCTGATATGCTGATTTGCTGCTCAACAAACATTTATGATTATTAGCAATGTTGAAAACGGTTGTGCTGCCCAATATTCGTGTGAAACCATCGTACATTTTATTATTCAGATTCACAGATGAATAGAAAGTTCAAAAGAACAGCATTTATTTAAAATATAAATCTTTTGTGACATTATAAATGTCTTTACTGTCACTTTTGATCAATTTAATGCAGCCCTAATGAATAGAAGTATCAATTTCTTTAAAAAAAAACTGTGAACAGTATTGTATTTCTGTGTGTTTAGACATGATTTTTATATGGTACAAAATTGCCCATGAAGCTGTGAACATAGGTTTAAAATGTCGGTGAAATTATTACATGCTGTTGTCACCTGTGAAAAAGCTTCCTTCAGCTTTCTGCCATTAAAAGCTCATGGGTTTATTATGCTTTTGTTATGGGTTTAAGCTGTGCTGCATGAAAGTCAAGGAATTACGACAGAACTGTGTTTATTCGGTATAAAAATTGCATTCAAGTTTGATTTGGGCCTTTGTTGTTTTATAGAGCCTCTGCTGCTCATCATTAGTGTCGTTGTTCAGCTGATTGTGAGTGAATGGTGGTTTGGAGTGTGTGTATATACTGTATGTGTGTGTGTTGATGTTTGTGTGTGTTGGTGTGTGTTTCAGGGTGAGATCCAGCAGCTGTTAATCGCTCCAGACCCCAGAGCTGCTGCCGATTACTGCCACACCCACATTCCCGACTGTGACTCCGCCCTCACCTACAACAGCCTATCGCTGGACCCCGTGGAGGTAGCTCATTTACATGCCTTTCAATGCACACTTCATTCATATTCACATTAGTATTTCTGCATAAATAATGAATATAACAGCTGCCCGTCTCTCATTAATATTGATGTCTGTTTTTTGGCTCGGTGACTAGTATAGTGTCAAACATGTTGTTAAGGACTCGTGCCAGTGTTTATATTACACCCCGCAGCTGCTGTAGGTCTGATTTACAGCCGTTACTCATCTGCACAAACACTGTCTCTCTTTCAGATGACACAATAATTCTTATTTTCTCATTGATTTTTAATGATAACTCACAAACCTTTAAAGACAGACCTGCTGTGAGTTGTTAATTGATGATTTATGCTTTTGTTGCCTGCATCATTTCAACAGTAATTCAGAAATCTTCACCTATTCATTTATCTGTCTGTCTGTCTATCATAGACGTATAAGTATTTTTGACAGGCCAATTTTTAAATACAAAAAATAATAATAATATCTGTTGTAATTGTTCAAACATTAAGAATGTTGTGTACACATAAATTCACATTAGAATTTAAAATGAAGTAATTTTAGTGTTTTTTTTTTTTTTTCATTTCGTTGAATTGGCCATGACCTTAAAAAATGTCATGTGGTGCAACTATGATTTATATTATTAATTTAATATAATTCATTCATTCATTTCCTTAACATGCTTATTTTTTAGATGTTCTCAGTAACTAAAGTGTTTAGAAACTTTTTATTTAGAGTTTTTGTAAATAATGAGTTCCTATGTTTGTTTTATAATTTCGGAGTTCAGAATTATTTTTTCCTGTAAATTGCATAAAACTAATAGAAATGTTTTAAAAATACCATTCACTTGCTGTAGCAGTGATTCATATTTTAACCACAGAAATGAGATATTTTACTTTTAATTGAATACAGTTATTCCTATTATTGGTCGCACCGCATGATGTGTGGTTGCTCCAAATGACGCAAATGATGTCTTATATCATTAAAAATCAATTTAAAGAGAAGTGTGAAAAGTGCAGCACATGGCATTAACTGCAGTCATTTCTTTAGCCCCAGTTATTTCTGACCCTTCGCTGGGAGTTTAATTAACAGGCAGTCTGAGCGATCATAACACCAAATACACCATTTTGTCTGACAAACAAACCAGACAGGAGAGTAGATTAAAGTCAGTGGACTTGAACTTGGTGTGTATTGACATGATATTTCATAAAATGGAAATTATCGGACAAAGTTTGTTTCTATATTATGATGGAAAATAAATACAAATGCTTTGCAATTGTAAACAGGATTACAAAACACTTTTGAAATCATGCCAAATAGTGCAGAAAATTATTCAGAATAAATTTAGGGTCATTTCAAAGACGTTTCCAAAACAACAGTTATGGCCGGACGGTCGCACCACACAATATTTTGACATGACAAATAACTAATCTTTTTTGAAAAGTTAAAGTGAGTCCTTACATACTTTTTGCTTCCAGTCAGAGTTTGTAATGTTGCGATTCTCCTCGTAGTTTGTTGGTTTGGTTCATGGATTAAAACTCATTAGTGAAGCATTTTTAAAATCCCTGAGGGGAAAACGAATGGAAGATAAGCTTCTATGGTGTCTGTTGTCATGGTGACGCAGGTCAAGAAGCCACCAAGGAAGCCAATCGAAGAGGAGTTTGACGATGACCTTTACAATGACCTCTACAGCGACCTGTCTGTGTCCACTGCAGGAGAAAATGTGACCGAGTATGAGGTGAGTTTGAGTAATAATACTTCACTACTATACTTAAGTGTTATTTGCAGGAATTTGTACTTGAGGCTTGTTAAAACTAAATGCTTGTACTGTTGCTCAGTTCCATTTATTAGGTATTGATAATACTGGTTACTCTATTATAATTCATGTAGATTTAAAAAATGTCTAAATCTTTTCTTGTTGATTTAAATAAAAAATATTATTTGTCTGTATCCTTATGTAAAGTTTTGACAGTATCTGTACATGAACTATTCTCACACTGTGTGTGTGTGTGTGTGTGTGTCAGATAGTGGAGTACGAGGACGTTGAGAACGAGACGGAGTATTTTAAGGAGTACACTGAGTATGAGGACTATGAGTACCGTCCGGCAGAGAGAGAGGAGCAGTTCTTCAGCGGTCAGGTCTGTCTGTCTCAGCCGTCTGTCTCTGTCTGTGCGTCTTCTTCACGTGTGTCTCATGTGTCTGTCCTCTTCATTCAGGTTCTCGGTCCGGAGAAGGGACAGAAGGGCGAGCCGGCGGTGCTGGGAGAGGGAACGCTGATTGTGGGACCACCGGGCCTGCCTGGTCCTGAGGTGAACTGTCATGAAATCACTGTGATTCGCTATGGTTTTATGTGTGTGTCAGAGACAGACGGTGTGTTTCGGTTGTTTCACGCAGGGGCCGCCAGGTGAACACGGCCCTATGGGACCCCCAGGACCGATTGGAGATCCAGGAGACCCGGTGAGACACACACACACACACACTTGTCATGATTGTCAGGCTCATGATGGATATTACACACTCGTCTGTCTCTCTGTCATTAGGGACCCGAGGGCCGACAAGGACTTGCAGGGGCTGATGGGATACCTGGACCTCCAGGCAATCTACTGATGCTACCAGTGTGTATCAACAACCTATCAGTCAAAATATACATATACTTACAGAGATGTTTGTTGTGATGTTTGTTGACTGTTCAAAAGTTTTGGGTCAGCAAGAACTGTTTTTGAAAGAAATTAATACGTTTATTCATCAAGGAAGCAATAAATTGATCAAAAGTGACAATAAAGACATTTATAATGTTACAGAAGATGTAATGTTTGTTGAGCAGCAAATCAGCATATTAGAATGATTTCTGAATGATCATGTGACAAATGATGCTGAAAATTCAGCTTTGATCACAGAAATAAATTACATTTTAACAGATATTCACATAGAAAACAGTTGTTTTAGATTGTAATAATATTTCACAATTTTTACTGTATTTTTGATCAAATAAATGCAGCCTTGGTGAGCAGAAGACACTTCTTTCAAAAACATTAAACAGTCTTACAGACCTCATATTTTTGAACAGTAGTGTATGTTTATTGATTGTGTTTTAATGAACACATGGCAGTCAATGACTGATGTTTATAGTAATTAAATGAACCAGGACTGAGGCAGATGATGTGTGTGTGTGTGTGTGTGTGTTAGTTTCAGTCTGGCGGTGACGCTCGTCTGGGTCCCGTCATATCGGCTCAAGAAGCTCAAGCTCAAGCCATCTTACAGCACACCAAGGTCAGACTCTACTCTAACTCTACTCTCACTGTCCTCAAGATGATTTTAGGGACATGAAATCAGGATTTTAGCATATCAGACACACAGTCCATTAATGACCACACTCTCAGTCCTGATGTTTGTGTCTCAGCTCTCTCTGAAAGGCCCACCGGGACCGTTAGGACTGACGGGACGTCCAGGACCGCTGGTGAGTATGTCTGAACAAGAAGACCCTATTATTTAAACATTACAATGAAAAAATGTTTGTGTATTTTGGGGACAAATTTGTACCTAGAAGTGACATAAACCAGACAAAACATTATAAAAATGCAGAAGGTTTAGTGCTAGGGTTAGTGTGTGTGTAAGGCTTTCAGTGTTTAGAACTCACTGTATCTGAAAACAGTGGAAGTCTATGGTTCAGTGTGTGGCGCCCTCTAGTGCTCCTGTGTGTTTGTGCTCTGTATTATTCAGTGAGTCACTAGAGGAAGAGCTGCATTTAGCTTTAGCTTCATCTGGATAGTTACAGAAACAAATGAACAAAAATTGTGACCAAATCAACAGAGGAACAGCAGACCGAGCTCAAATCATTATATTAAGAGTTCACTTTCAGTTTTGTGTGTTTTTTTTGTTTTAAGTGACTTCCTGAGTGAAGAAGCATGAGTGTTTGTAAATGTGTGTTTGTGATTGTGTTTTTCAGGGATCTCCAGGACCGCGGGGTCTGAAAGGCGATCATGGATTCACAGGACCACCGGTACGAGAGGAGACACCCAACTGATCACCTCCTATACATATACAATACCAGTCATGTTATTGAAAGAAGTCTCTTTTGCTCACCAGGGCTGCTTTTATTTAATCAAAGATACAGTAATATTGTAAAATATTATTCTAACTTCAAACAGCTGTTTTCTATGTGAATATCTGTTAAAATGTAATTTATTTCTGTGATTAAAGCTGAATTTTCAGCATCATTACTCCAGTCTTGAGTGTCACATGATCCTTCAGTAATTATTCTGATATGCTGATTTGCTGCTCAACAAACATTTCTGATTATTATTGTCTGTCTTTAGGGTCCTCGTGGGCTGCCGGGGGCTCCGGGACTCAATGGTAAACCAGGCAAAAGGGTGAGTATCATCAACACAACAAACACCATCAGACACCTGCATGAACACCTGAAACACACCTGTGTGTGTGTGTGTGTGTGTGTGTGTTCAGGGTCGTGGTGGGATCGACGGAGCCAGAGGTGAACCAGGAGAGACTGGAACTAAAGTAAGAGAATGTTTCTCTGCTGAAGTCTTGCAAAATGCTCTGATTAGAACATGAATTTCTAGTCCACCACAAATGAGATTTCTGTCTCTCTGAGATGATTTCTGTCTCTCTGTGTGCTGTTATCAGGGTGACAGAGGGTTTGATGGGTTACCAGGTCTGCCTGGAAACAAGGGTCACCGGGTAAAACACTCTCCATCAACACTCATTAACCTCAGTGTGAATGAATGTTCATGAGGGGCAAACACATTCATCTCTGTGTGTCTGTGTGTGTGTGTGTGTGTGTGTGTGTGTGTGTGTGTGTGTGTGTGCAGGGAGATCCAGGGAAGAAGGGACCAGTCGGTCCTCCAGGAGTCCCTGGAGAAAAAGTCAGTGAACATTTCTTCCATATTCCTCTGTAACTTCTATCTATAGGCCTGTTTGTCTGTCTGTTTTTGATCAGGGTCACAGTGAATGTTTGTTGGTTTCTCAGGGTTCAGACGGTCAGCCGGGGCCGAGAGGTCAGCCAGGAGAGCCTGTATGTGTTCACTCCTGTAGTGTGAAGTATTGCTCATCATTTTCATTGATGCACTGATGTGTCTGTCAGGGACTGATTGTGTGTTAACATGTGATCTGGGTGCGTGTGTGTTAGGGTCTAGCAGGGTTGACGGGTCAGAGAGGTCTTCCTGGTCCTCCAGGACAGCAGGTGAGTGTATAAACCCCTCATGCGGTGTGTTTGGGTCTCATTATTATGTTCACATTATGTGACTGACCTCGTCAGACTACAGGAGGTCACATCAAAGCATCATATGGATCATCATGTGTGTGTTTGCCAGGGTATTCGTGGGGTTGATGGAGTTCAGGGTTCAAAGGGAAACATGGTAGGTACTGCTGATCTGAGATGTCTTAAAGACACTGAAGCTGTGGGTCAGCATCATACACTCTTCTCGTCTTCACACAGGGGTCACCAGGAGAACCTGGAGCTCCAGGACAGCAGGGGAACCCAGGATTCCAGGTACGCACATTTGAACAATTTATTTGAATCCACTTAAATAAAATAATTTACAGGAACATAAATATTGCAAATGCACAAAATCATGGACCAGTAGCATACAACAGATCTTCACAATATTAAGCATGTTACCATGTTATGGATATAAATAACAATGTCTCCGCCATATATGACGGCTGCCTATAATAGCAGACAAAGCACAATACTTTGCTAACCGTTTAGCCCTGTTTTTTGGCATCCCAAGTTGTTGAAGCCCTCTTACAACCAGCTCATGTGTTCTGTTCTGCAGGGTTTTCCGGGACCTCAGGGAGCAATTGGATTACCAGGGGAAAAGGTGCCGCTCTCTTTATTACTATAAATTACATAATAGGTTTTGGGGACAAGCTTACTGAAAATATGGCAGATGAACAGATCCTTGACAGGTGACAGGTTCCTTGACGTTAACAGGTGTCTTTCTCTGTCTCAGGGTCCTCAGGGGAAGAAGGGAATGAAGGGCTTACCTGGCGTCGACGGCCCACCGGTGAGTGTTGAACGCATGATGTTGTTGATCTGTGCTGCCCCCTGCTGTTCCTAATGATGCCACTGCACACAGGGTCATCCAGGACGAGAGGGGCCGCCTGGAGAGAAAGGCCTGCTGGTGAGATTGCGTAAATGAGTGTATGGTGTCATCTTATTAGTGCCCATGTGTTCACGTCACTGATTTTTACTGTGTGTGCTTCCTGAAGGGTGCAGCAGGTGTTCAGGGGCCTGTGGGATATCCTGGACCCAGAGGAGTCAAAGTACTGATCTCTCTCTATCAAACATTAGTGTGTGTGTGTGTGTGTGTGTGTGTGTGTGTGTGTGTGTGTGTTTATTGACTGTACATGTGTTTTAGGGCGCTGATGGGCTCAGAGGACTGAAGGGCAGTAAAGGAGAGAAGGTGAGATCTTCTCAACCAATTTCAGTCTAAAGTCATCACATCTCCAACAGTCACCACATGCCCAGATCTCACTACATTCTCAAAGACTAACACATCTTCAAATACCATCTCCATCTATAGACATTGTGAGACATCATAACATCTCCAACATAATAACATCTCCAAGAATCATGACATATCCAGATATCATAACATTGTCAGACCTCAACACGTCCTCTTATATCCTGTCTCTAGATATAGTGAGACATAATTTCTGCAACATCATCACATCTCAAAGAATCATCACATCAAATATCATAACATCCCCCAACCTTCAGCATATCTTCAGATATCATAACATTGTCAGTTATCATATTTCCAGACATTGTGCGACATCATAACATCACCACATTTCCAATCAACACCTGTAAAGATAATATAACCTACCCAGACTCCAGCACGTCTTCATATATCACATTTCCAGACATTGTGACCATAATCACGTTCAGATATCATAACATTAGATTTCCAAAGTGTGAGAAATCACAACAGCTCCAACAGTCGACATGTCCAGATATCATAACATCATCAGACACCATCAGATCTTCAGATATCACATCTCTAAAGATCATGCGACATCATAATATCTCCAACGATCACCACATATCATATCACCAAATATCATAACATCCTCAAAGACTAGAACATCTTCAAATACCACCTCTATCTCCAGACACTGTGAGATATGATAACATCTCCAGCATAATCACATCTCCAAGAATCATGACATATCCAGATATCATAAGATCGTCAGACTTTAGCACATCCCATATCCAAATATTGTGAGACATCATAACATCTCTAACATTATAACATGTCAAGATATTATAACAACGTCAGTTATCATATTTCCAGACATCGTGAGACATCACAACGTCACCAACATCACCACATCTCCAACAAACAACACATGCACAGATGTCATAACTTACCCAGACTCCAGCAGATTTTCATATATCACATGTCCAGACATTGTGAGATAATGTGACATCCTCAACTATCATCACGTTCATATATCATAACATTAGATTTCCAAACAGTATGAGAAATCCTCAGACACCATCAGATCTTCAGATATCACATTTCCAAACATCATTAGACATCTTAATATCTCCAACAGTCGTCAGATATCACATTTTCAGGCATCATGAAACCCAACGTTAGTGCATCTGCAGATAACATGTCCAGATAACATAACATGCCTAATCACAGGCACATTTTCTGATATCTCAAACATTGTGAGATCATCACATGCCCAGGTATCAGACAGCATCTCTTAAATATAACAATTGCAGACATTTTGAGACGTCATAAAATCATCACATGTCTAGATGTGATCAGTTGTCTTTTTCAGAGGTTAGTGGAGCACATTGCAGTGAACACATGCTTGTGTTGTGAGGAACTTTCATCACACTGATTAATTGTTATGTATATGGGGTGTTGTGTTCAGGGTGAAGATGGTTTCCCAGGAGCGAAAGGAGAAATGGGAGCAAAAGGAGACACTGTAATGAGATGCAGACACACACAACACAAACACACTAATAAAACACACAAACTCACCCACAGACACTAAAACATGCTGTTGCCTCAACTGTGTCTGTCAGGGAGACTCGGGTGCTCCAGGAATGCGTGGTGAGGACGGACCTGAGGGCCCCAAAGGACAGAGTGGCCCCTTGGGTGAACCTGGACCCGCAGGCATCGCTGGAGAAAAGGTAAAATAGTCTGCTACAACTTCATTAGTAATAATCAGTAGAAAAGATCACTCCATATCAAACACCCTTTCTGCACACACATTTTCCTCTTTCCCTCCATCATTTCTGTCTCTTCCTTATGATTTTATCCCTCCTGTCTCTCTCGTTTTAGGGAAAACTGGGTGTTCCAGGTTTACCAGGTTATCCAGGACGTCAGGGTCTGAAGGTTAGAGGAACACAAACAGATGATTAATGGATGAATGTTTCAGTTGTACGGGAGAATAACTGGTGGTTTCTTCTCAGGGTGCTGATGGGTTTCCGGGTCCTGTCGGCGTTCCAGGAGAAAAGGGGAAGAAGGTCACTGAAAACATGATTTAAAACATGATGTGATACACTTAAACATATAAGTATGTAAATATAGACTCATGTGAGCATAATGTGTTTCTCAGGGTCCACCAGGTCCAGCAGGGGTCGCCGGTCAGAGGGGACCCAATGTGAGTGTTTCTGTCCACACTGATGATTGTCAGCATCCCACATGAGTCACATCCAACATCATTAATGTGTGTGTGTGTGTTGTCAGGGTGCGAGAGGAGGCAGGGGTGCGAGAGGACCTACTGGGAAATCAGGAGAAAAGGTCAGACGTCATATCAGCTCTTCAACACACACAGAAACAAACACTTAGTTTCTGTATTACATCAGCAGCGCTGAACTTATTTACTTTGATTATGAGTCTGTTCCTATGGACTGTGTTTGTATTGTTACAATGACTGTAAAGGGTCAAACTGTCTCTGCTGTAGGGGTCTTCAGGACATGATGGCCCTCCAGGGCCCACAGGAGAGAGAGTAAGAGAGAATCACACCACATACAATCAAATGTTTACATTCAATATATGAAAACAAATTTGGAAAATAACACAATATTGTTAGAGTTATAAATATTTGATCATGTGATTTTATATTGTTAGTTATTGTGATTAAAGCATATGTTCATGTACTGCAGGGTCCACAAGGGCCTCAGGGACGTGTAGGTGAGGTGGGCCCCAAGGGACCCAACGTGAGTAGCCCTCATCTTCACCTCAAATAATAAGACAACACGTATGAGTGCGTTCTGGTGTCATTCTCAACACTGTGTGCAGGGGCCTGCTGGAAAAGACGGCCTGCCTGGTCATCCAGGCCAGCGGGGGGAGCCGGTGAGTCTGGGAACATCTAAAAACTTGTAGGCTTATAGAAACTATAGAACGTGGTTGTAATGTTGAATGATTTAACCCTTTAATACTAAATGCTGTGCAAAAATCAGCAATGCCCTAAAATATTCATGTAAATGTACCATAAATATTCACACATATATGTGGTCTTTATTTGTTTGTGTTTGCTTTGTTTGCTGAGTATTCAGGCTTTGTGATTTTATGTTGTGGAGTGTTTTGTTGGTCTGCTGTTTATCTGGTGTTTGATGGTTTGACTCCTAACAGGGTTTCCAAGGCAAGACGGGTCCTCCAGGACCAACTGGTGTCGTTGGGCCGCAGGTGGGTTCATCGTGTCAGACTGGGTAGATCCAGTGTCTTGCACCTCTTTAGGTTAAGCTAAAGGCCACAGGTGTTGTTCTGACTGGTGATGATTTTGTTGCAGGGTAATACTGGAGAAACTGGACCGATGGGTGAGAGAGGACACCCGGGCACCGCAGGACCTGCTGGAGAGCAAGGTTTACCTGGAGCTGCTGGGAAGGAGGGTGCAAAGGTGAGAAAATCATTGGCATCAATCATAACGCTCTCTCCACTTGTAACTTCTCTCCTTATGATAACCCTAACCCCAACATATAATATGTGTGTGTTTGGTCATCAGGGTGACCCTGGAGGTCCAGGTACTTCGGGAAAGAGCGGCCCAGCAGGTCTGAAAGGTTTCCGTGGAAGTCGTGGAGCACCGGGTGCCATGGTAACATAGAGAATACTATACTGATGCTGATTTATGATTGTTGCCGGTGATTATGATTGGCCAGTGTTGTCATGTGACCTGTTTTCTCTTGTGTAGGGGCCAGTTGGATTAAAGGGAGGGGTGGGGCCAATCGGGCCCCCTGGACTTTCTGTACGTAATCTCTTCCACTAATATCACAAAAGCACATTAAGCATATATAGTTTCATATTGTGTTATGTTTGAGGTAAAATTATGACCTAGATAAGTTCTTGTCATGATTTTTCACAATCAAAAGTATTATTGTATTATACAATAGTATTATACAATCAAAAACATATTATTTCACAAATATATGTGTTTCTTCCAAGGGGCCCACAGGTGAACGAGGCCCCCCTGGACTGGCTGGTGCCATTGGTCAGCCTGGCCGACCTGGAACCATCGGTGGGCCTGGACCAATGGGAGAGAAGGGAGAGCCAGTAAGACACGCCCCCACATGTGAAGATAAATAAATGACCAGTGAATGACAAGTGTGTGTGTAACTATGTGTTTGTGTGTTCAGGGAGATAAAGGTCTGATCGGACCCGCAGGACAGGATGGTGAGCAGGGGCCCGTGGGATTACCAGGGGCTGCTGGTCCTCCAGGACCCCCAGGAGAGGATGGAGATAAGGTGATAAGGGCATATGTTCATCTGTGATTAGTAGTGATGATGTTTGTACACTATAATCAACTTTTTGTCCTGAACAACAACTAAAAACAACCGAGAACACCCTGGCAACCACACAGAAGTGCTAATAACCACTAATAACCACTTATTGCTTGATAATTAAAGTCCTGTGTGTGTGTGTGTTAGGGGGAAACAGGGGCTCCAGGGCAGAAAGGCAGCAAAGGAGACAAAGGAGAATCAGTAAGTGACT
Source organism: Labeo rohita (assembly GCF_022985175.1). Lineage (NCBI taxonomy): Eukaryota > Metazoa > Chordata > Actinopteri > Cypriniformes > Cyprinidae > Labeo > Labeo rohita. The sequence continues at coordinate 1,024,842 of NC_066869.1, forward strand.
GAAATAAAACACACATCACATTCATATGTCACATTGTTACTAATGACTAAAATCTGCTCTTAGGGGCCTCCAGGTCCAGCCGGCACTCAGGGACCAGAAGGGCAGCCAGGAGCACCGGTGAGTTTTTGAGAAAAAACAACATCTTCATCTGTGTTCAGAGAGTGTGTGTGATGAAGTGTGTTTGTGTGTTTCAGGGTGTGGATGGTGAGCCCGGTCCTCCAGGACAACAGGGCATGTATGGACAGAAGGGAGACGAGGGCCTCAGAGGATTCAAGGGCTCCAGGGGCCCCATAGGGCTCCAGGTACCTCTCCTCTATTTCAATGAGAAATCAAGAGCTGTAGATGTAGCTGTTAGTGTGACAGAGGCCCGTCATGTAATACAGATACGTGTGTGTGTGTGTGTGTGTGTAGGGGATGCCTGGTCCTCCTGGAGAAAAAGGGGAGAGTGGGAATTCTGGTCTACTGGTAAGCTTGTCAGTTCATCTGTCATTCATGATCATGCTTATTTATATCTATGTTATGTAATTCACTGTGTGTGTTTGTGCATTTCAAGGGTCCTCCTGGTCAGTTTGGGCCTAGAGGAGCTCAGGGACCCTCTGGTGGACAGGTACATGAAATATTTTATCTGTTAACCTGCATGTCATGTGGCCATTAACCAACATTAGAGAACCAAGGTGTGAATGTGTTGTTACATAATTGAAATATTCACCTAAGTTCAGAGGGGTTCAGCTGATGGAAAAGGTTTGGGAATCCTGACGCAGGCGCACTTTGTGTGTTTCAGGGTCCTCCTGGTCGTCCTGGAGTACGTGGTCAGCCTGGTGGAGTCGGTGAGAAGGTACGTCATGTTCCTGCTGATGATCACATGATTTGATGAAACACATGCATTATGTTATATCTCATTGTGACTTACAGGGTGAAGATGGTGAGTCTGGTGATCCTGGACCTGTTGGTGTTTCTGGCAGCGCAGTGAGTCCATCTCTCCCTTTCTGAGCACCCTGTGTGACACACATCTTTTCTTTTTTTACCACACCACCCTATAAAACCTCTGTGTGTGTGTGTTTTCAGGGTGAGAAAGGTGAGCAGGGTGAGAAAGGAGACACAGGACCACCTGGAGCTGCAGGTTCACCAGGAGCCAGAGGAGCATCTGGAGAAGATGGAGCAAAGGGGAACGCGGTCAGTATGTGTGTGTGTGACCTCAGTGTGATCAGTCACTGCGGTAGCTGATGTATCCTCTGTCTTTGTCGCTCTACAGGGTCCTATTGGTTTTCCTGGAGATATGGGCGCTCCTGGAGAGCCAGGTATTAACGTGAGTATCTTCACTGATGTCGGTCAAAGACGTTTTGTTAGTTGATGTTCTGATGGTGAAAGATCTCATCTGTTCTCTAAGGGGATCGATGGGAGTCCTGGATCTAAAGGAGATAATGGCGACCCAGGCAAAGCGGTGAGTATGTTTTATGCTTATGACATTTATGTAAGCTCATGCTCTTCTTCTATACAGAGCTCCCAATGCCTCTGAATCTGTGTAGGGCAGTTATAGTGTTATGGCGTGTGTAGTGGTACATAGTGATCTCTCATCATGTTTCGACTCTGGTGATTAGGGCCCTCCAGGACCCTCTGGAGAACCAGGACCACCAGGAAGACCAGGACGCAGGGTGAGTGTGTGTTTGTAAGAATCAGGTTAAGTACTATGCAATTCAACTTTCTTTGTGTACGTGTGGAGCTTCTACCTGCTTTTGTGTCTCTGGGTTTGTGTTTAGGGTCACTTAGGTCCTCCTGGAAAAGAGGGGCGGCCAGGGCTGAAAGGAGACAAGGTGAGACAATCAGTGGACGATAAATCGCAAAGTCTTCATTCATTTTCTTTCACATTGGATAAGTGCCTCCCACAGTGAGATCTCATTGGTCTTATCGGGCAGTCATTAAGCATCTTGGGAACCAGTCAGTAGTTTTGGTAATTCTGTCGTGACGTGACCGCAGCAACATTGGAACAAATGTTCAGTTCCAGCAAACTCCTGAATGAGATTTAAGATGTTTTAGAGAACTAGCTGACCTCATGATGTCCTTCTAATCCGTTGTGTTCAGGGAGCTCCGGGTTACGAAGGCATCATGGGAAAGCTGGGGCCAGTGGGCGGTCAGGGGAACCCAGGGAAAGCAGGACCTCAGGGACTTCCCGGAATCCCTGGACCAGCGGTGAGCTCTGTTCTTCTTATTATTGATGCTTTTTCTCTGCTCAAACCCACGGACAAAATAATGAGCAAAGGAACAAGAGCCCTTGACTCCGGGCGGAAACAACTTTGGGGGCAGTCGTGGTCTAATGGTTAGAGAGTCGGACTTGGTCACAGGTTCAAGTAGGAATTGTCTGGCTGAAGCCCCCTGCTGGCCTGGAGCTGAGGTCTCCTCTTAGATACCTGTCAATGTTGATATAATAAAGGTGAACGTCACATTCTGTCTCTGCTGTAGGGAGAACAAGGGCTGAATGGACCGCCAGGTCAAACAGGACCCCCGGGGCCGATGGTAAGTCTCAATAACACTCCTCTTGCACTGATCTTTAATATGACATCAGACTGACAATCTCATTATACGTGTGCAGGGTCCCGCTGGACTGGCAGGACTGAAGGGAGATCCGGGCAAGAAAGGAGAGAAGGTATGTCACCACACACACATACACACACAGTAAATACTCATGACTTCATTATTTCTGTATGTGTGTGTCAGGGTCATGGCGGTTTGATCGGTTTGATTGGGCCGCCGGGTGAGTTTGGAGAGAAAGGCGATCGAGGACTGCCGGGAAACCAGGGGCTGCAAGGAGCCAAAGGAGATGAGGTGAACACACATATATATACACACATTCACACACACACTTAAGAAGGTGATTTAAATGTTTCTGCTGACAGGGTCCAGTTGGACCTCCAGGACTCACCGGACCACCGGGACCACCAGGACTGTCTGTGAGTCTCATGACACTTTAATCTTCACAAACAACAAACTCGTCATGGTTGTCTGGATCTGTTTGGGCTTGTTCTGGTCTCACAGCTTCAGTCTGTAACACTGTGTTTCAGGGATCCATGGGACATAAAGGATCTAAAGGAAACCAGGTAAAAACCCACTGCTTTTCATTTTTATTGGATTTTGTAATAATCTGCTGACCATTTAAGATGAGTTAGTAGATACTGAATAACTTGTGTAATCTGTTATGAATTATGTGGTTTATATAAGGGCCCTATTGGACCCAGAGGAGATCCTGGTCCTGCTGGACCTCCTGGTCCACCGGTGAGTCTCCAGTCACCTGTATGATAACAAATGGCAGAAGGAGCGGTAACTGAACAAGTGATGCAACTAAACATCTCTCCATCTCTATCCAGGGTCTTCCTGCGGTAGGAATGGTGGCTCCTCCAGCGCTGGATGGCCGAGGGAAGAGGAGGAGACATTCGGATGTGGATGGAACGGCCATTGAGGATGGACAGATGCAGGACGAGGAGGCTCAGGGGGAGGAGAAGGACATGGAGGAGGTGTTTGCGTCTCTGGCCTCCATGAGGACGGACGTAGAAGGACTCAGAACTCCACTGGGCACCTACCACAGTCCTGCCCGCACCTGCAAAGAGCTGTGGATGTGTCACCCTGAGTATCCCGATGGTACGGACACAACACACTTGTTCCGGATCTAGAGAATGTTTTCGAGATTTCTACATTTGCTACTCTTTCTTAGTCTACACCACTGGAGGTGTCATCATCATCATTGTCCTGTGTATTCTGAATTTGTTCTCTCTGTATGACCTTTGACCTCAGGAGTTTACTGGATTGACCCCAACCAGGGTTGCCATAGAGATGCGTTTAAAGTGTTCTGCAACTTTACAGCAGAAGGTGAAACGTGTCTCCAGCCACACAGCAGTGTACAAGCGGTGAGAGATTCAAATCACATTAACCCCAGATGTGAATTCACATTTGAATGTTTTAATTAATTTAATGTTTTAAAAAAAGACCTGTCCAATTGCTGTAGAAAAGGGGAGAGGCCAAAAAGTTTAAGAAATTCAGAATTAGCCAAACTTTTATTTGTGCCATATATGATCAGAAATAACATACTGCTGACATGTTAATGACATTTATTGTGCACAGGTCAAAATGGCTTCATGGAGCAGGGAGAAACCAGGAGCATGGTTCAGCCAGTTTAAGAAAGGTTCACAGGTGTGTGTGTATGTGTGTGTGTGTTGTGTATCTTTATCCTCTGTGCTCTCATTCACACTCTCATTGTCTGTGTTGTGTAGTTTTCATATGTGGATGTGGATGGAAACCCCGTTCATGTTGTGCAGCTGGGTTTCCTGAAGCTCTTAAGTGCCACGGCTCGCCAGAGCTTCACATACGTGTGTCAGAACTCCGCCGGCTGGTTCGACAGCACCTCCCTGAGCCACAGACATGCCCTGCGCTTCAGAGGCAGCAATGGAGAGGAGCTGACACAGCAAAACGCACATTACATCCAGCCCACGCACGACGGCTGTCAGGTACACGCTCACCTCAGTCGAGACCTTCAGTTCACATGAACCACTCAGTGAATCCTGAATCAGTGCACATAAAGATTTGAATCAGGGTACATGATTCAGCAAATCCTGCAGTGGTTCACATAAATGACTATGTGAATCCTGAATCAATTTACACTAATGACTCAGCAAATTCTGAGTCAAGTCACATAAACAACTCAGTGAATCCTGAATCAGTGAATCCTGAATTGGTTCATATAAATGACTCATTAAATCCTGAATAACTGTGCATAAACAGTTTGGCAAATCCACAATTGGTTTACCAGTGAATCTTGAATTGGTTTATAAGAACAAAGGGTTGCACATAACTCTGTAGATCCTGAATCAATTAACATAAATGCAAATTCTGAATCAGTTTACACAAACTATTCAGTGAATGCTAAATCTGGTTCATATGAATGACTCATTGAGTCCTGAATCAGTGTACATAAACAATTTGGCAAATCCTGAACTGCTTCACATAAATGACTCCGTCAATCATAAATCATTTTATAAGAACAAATCTGCACATCTTGAATCAGTACACATGAACACCCTGAACAATTCACATAAAGACATATCCCAAGATATGATTCAGTGGTTCACAGAAATGATTCAGTGAAGCCTGAATTGGTTCATATAAATCAGCAAATGTTGAATCAGTTCACATGACTAATTCTGTGAATACGGAATCAATTTATGTGAAAGACTCACGATGTGATGTGGAATCAGTTAAATGACTCAGGCAATCCTGAATCAGTTCATATACACAATTCAGCTAATAATGAATCAGTTCACATGAACGACTCAGTGAATCTTGAATCGGTATATATAAATGATTCAGCAAATCCTGAATTGGTTCATATTAACAACTATGTGAATCCTGAATTCACACTAACGACTCAACAAATTCTGAGTCAGTTCACACAAACAACTCAGTGAATTCTGAATCAGTGTGCATAAACAATTCAGCAAATCCTGAAATAAAAAGAAGAAAAAAAAATCATGAATCATTTTACAAGAAGAAATCTGCAAATCCTGAATCAGTTCACTTGAATAACACAGTGAATCATGAATTAGTTAACATTAAAGCAGATCAGTTCACATAAACAATTCAGTGAATCCTGTAGTTGTTCATATAAATGACACATCAGTGTACGTAAACAATTTGGAGAATCCTGAATTGATTCACATAAATGATAAGTGAATTATAATTCAGTTTACAAGAACAAATCTGCAAATCTTGAATCGGTTCACAACCAATTCACATAAAAGCAAATCCCAAGTCAGTTCACAGAAATTATTCAGTGAATCCTGAATTGGTTCTTATAAATGACTCATTGAATCCTGAATCATTATGCATAAACAATTCTGCAAATCCTGAAATGGTTCACAGACACATGTCAGTGAATCCTGAGTCAATTTACAAGAACAAATCAGTGAATTTTAAATCGGTTCACATGAGTAACTCCTGAATCAATTCACATAAATGACTCAGCAAATCCTGAATCAGTACATATGAATGACTCACTAAATCCTAAATCAGTTTCTATGAGCAACTGAGTAAAAGAAATGACTCAGCAAAGCCTGAATAAGTTTACATAAATGACTCAGTTGCCCGTCCACATAACCACACTTGTGGTCTTTGTGCTAGACCACCTGATTACTTATATAAGTAATTTCCTATATTTGACCCAGATGTGTTCAAGACAGCATGTAGACACTAATGTGTGTATATTTTCATTGCCTGATGGGACTGATGGGAAAAATGCAAGTATTTACAGAGCTTTATTTTTTATTTTTAATACTTTTTTTAAAATCAACTTCTAAATGTGTGTTCAGTAGTCAACAGATGACACAGTTTAATTTGTGGTGCTTCCAACTGTGAAATAAAACTCAGTTGCAAATGTTGTACAAATAAATATACTCATCTTTGGACCAATGATACGTGCAATACTTAGTTTTACCACCAAATTATATGTAATGTCTAACTATTAATTATTCATATTTAACTTGCACTGGAAAGGTTTCCATGACCTCTTGTGAGATCTCTGCAAAAAGACTCCTGATTTGTTCTGTCATGTGATGTTCACAGCGTGGTGTCGTGTGTTTTCTCTGTGCCTGCAGTCGCGTTCGGGGCAGGAGCGGACCGTTCTGGAGGTGGACTCTCCGCAGTCGGACGTTCTGCCCCTCGTGGATGTGGCCGTGACGGATTTCGGGAGCTCGAAACAGAAGTTTGGTTTCAGCGTGGGGAAGGTTTGCTTCAACGGCTAGTCGAGAAAAGACTTTGACAGTGTATATATTTATACATCAGTCCTTCAGGTGCTTGCGTTTGTCTAATAACAGGAAGTTGCGCTTGAAGGGTGATCATGTGACATGATTACACACATCCAGACGCTCTTGTGTTCGGCTGTTTACAGAGATCAGACCTCACAGAGATTCACATTTATTTTGTATTATTGTTTGAAAGATGTTGATGTATTTTTGTATTTGTTTGTATAATTGTTTCTTAATCTTGGTGCTACATGAGGCCGTATTTTAACTTGTTTACATGAGCTCTATGTTAAAGACATCTCAGCAGCTCCATCCAGCGGGTCGGGATGTCGACCGGTTTGTTTGTAGTGTTTAATATGGATGGAGATTCTCTGACTGTGGTTTTGATAAGTACTGTTTGAGAGGAGAGATTTTTAAATAAAATTATTACTTAATAATATCACCCGGTTTAGGACACGTAATTTACACTGATTCACACAGATCAGATCAACATTTTGGTGAATGGTTCAGCCTGTGTGACTCAAGACATGAAAACACATTCAGGCCATATTTTATGGCAAAAATTATTTTCATGCCAGTTAAACACATTTACACCTCAAAAATCTGATTATTCTCAGTGATGATTTTCAGATTCATTAGGCTTTATAATTTTATATTTTATATTATTTTATTTTATTTTATATATTATTAATTAAAATTATTATATTTTTTATTTTATTATTATTATTATATTCGTTTGGCTTTATTTCATTTTATTTTACTTCATTTTTTGTTTTATATTTTTACATTTAATTTAATTTTATATTTTTATTATATTTTATGTTATATTTTTAATTGAATTTTATATTTATTTATTTATTTATTTTTATTTTATTTTATTTTATTTATTTTTTTGCATTACCGGAATGATTATGAGAATTCCTGTGTCTTTCCGGAGAGACACACCTTCCCATCTCTCCCACCCTGTCTGTCTGTCTCTCTCTCTCTGTAGGTTCAGTATCGTGAGACGTTCGTCCTCTGCTGTTCTCTGTTCTAGTCAGCATTGAATCGGGACGTCTGGATTCGACTCATCTTGATAAGATTCATTTTTAATCTGGACTTAAGTTTGTCTAAGATCCACCTTGATTTTCACAAACTTTCTTCTTTGACAGCAGGACTCACAGAAGGGCCGTCGGTCTTGAGTAAACCCGAGATTGACCGGCGGGACATGAGCGTTCCTCTGCTGAAAGTCGGTGCGGTTTTAAGCACCATGATCATGGTCACTAACTGGATGTCCCAGACGCTGCCGGGGCTGGTGGGACTCGATCCGCACATCGCACGACCCGGAACCTCAGAGAAAATCATCAGCGTAAGTACAAACATCACTCTGATTGAGTGTGTTTAATTGAGTCAAATGTGTGTTTGTGCCTAACTGTCTTTTTGAGCATGTGTCTTTGTGTCAGTCTTTAAACATGAGGTGTAATTTTGAACCGGGAACAAACAAACTCACCGACACACAAACACTCCCACTCACACAGTGTGGCACTTCCTCTGAGAACTGGAGATCTGCCACTCACGGCCGGCCAGGACCTGGCATCGCCACGGCAACCTCTCGGCTCCAGCCAGCCAATCAGAAAACACGCACTCAGCACCAATCAGCCAATCAGAGACGTGCACCAGACTGCCAGCCAATCAAAAGAGCCAAAAGTTAGCAGTGAGATGTGTTGATTCCAGTCCATTGCGGAACAGAAATAACGAGTGTTACAGACAGGTTTCCCTGAACACTCCCTTGTTTGTCATTGGTCAGTCAGACAGTCAAACATTTACGTGCCAGGCCACTCGAACACCGAGATCAGTGTAGTGAAAGTGTCACACGCTCAGCAGTTTCAGGAATGACGTAACCAGTGACCGAACTCACATATACTGAATGATTCATTGTTTTGAATGAAGTAATAGTGAATAGTGGTGAGGAGGGGGTCCAATCGGTGACGAGCGTTGCACTGAAGGTCAAACACTCTGGCTCTCGTTCACTCACCGTACAGCATCACAATGAGTGTGTGTGTGTGTGTGTGTGTGTGTGTGTCTGTGGGATGTCGGCTCCCTCTGTGTGTGAGTGTGTTTGTGTTTCATATGCCGCTGTGACACACACATGGAGACTCACAGTAACCGGATCAGAACAGATGGAAACGGCTCATCTAATTAAAGAGCCCAGCAGTGTGTGTGTGTGTGTGTGTGTGTGTGTGTGTGAGAGAGAGAGACATGGGTTCAGTGTGTAGGTGTGTTTTGTACACGAGTGGTTTTATTTTTACAAATGGTTCTTATATAATCTCTGAATTTAAGGCAAATTATTTTATTACACTGACTAGTGCCTGTGGCTATTATTATTAAAACTAAATGAATACACGAGTCATTCCATGAAACCGGTACGATTTGGACTTTTTTAGATTTTTAGATTTTTTACCAAAATGTTTTAGTTTTCTAAACACCCCACAACATTAATGCCATATTTAACTTCCAGAAAAACATATTTTCCCATCTCAGGCATCAAATCCCTATAATTATTGGTCATTATTTTAAGATATGGGCACTATTAGTCTTTAACCCCGTTACAGACACTATGGGAGCTCTCTGAATATGATTATAAAATATATTTGTGATGAAATCAACATTTTCCCATTAATCAAATGTCCCTCGCACTAATTCAGTTTTTGCAAATATAAAAGTTGCTATACTGAAGCCTGAAATGAAACTATTTGTGACAGCAACCTCATCATTTTTGATCAAAGAAGTGGCTAAACTTCAGAATTTAAACTAAAGTCAGTATCCCTTGATTGCTCTGAACATTTCAGACTGAGTTCAACAAACATTGAATTACTTTTTCATAAACTTAAAAAATAATTAATAAAAATGCAGGTGTGACAGGGTTGAGACGGTAACGGGGTTGAAGAGACAAATACATCTTAACATGTAGTTGTTTTTTACAGCTTTAACATGGACATTACTACATTCAACATGTGGTATAAGACTCTTGATCAAATATAATAATTTATTTAAATTACTGGATAACTTCATCTCACAACCCTGTTATGATCAAACAAGTAACAGGGTTGAGTGTGACGGGGTTGTGATTTTTGATCTTTTGCTCAAAGATCATTTTCACAAGTAATAGTTTTCTATCTTTATTTGATGTAACGGGGTTGAGTTGTTAAGCTTGACATTCACAATATCACATTATAGTTATAGTTATAAAAGAAGGTGGTAACTGGTCGGTGTCTGCTCACAGTGTTGTTCAGAAGACTTATATGATGTCACTTCCTGTTAATGATGTCACATAAGGATCAGTTCATTATTATAGTTCATTATGGGGGGAGAATGATTTGTGGCCAGTTTCAGATGTTCTTTTATACAGTGTAGTTAATAGAAGGTGTTTTTTTGTAACTCTTATTCTGTAACTCTGATTGAACTGAATATGTGGAGATGACGTTCTGCGGTGTTTTAATTTTGAAGCTTAAACCTATCGACCGTGGGTGAAGAATGGCACTGAACTGAGTCAGAGTGTTGAGTAGTGTTGTCTGTGTGGTTTGTGTGGTCAGCAGGTGTCGTATCCAGGTGAGGACGAGGGCTGGCAGGTGTACGGCTCCGTTCAGGGGAACTGCATCTGCTCCATCATGACCCCGGCTCACGGCGTCTGCGGCGGAGACCCTCGACACGCACGTCTGCAGCAGATCTCTGATCAGGTGAGGATCACGCAGCTTCACAGCATCACCCACACTCACACACCTCACCATCATCACCATCATCATCATCTGTGTGTGACAGGTGCTGAACGTCTCTCAGTACATGGAGATCCTGAACCAGCGGACGACTCAAGATCTGCAGCACCTGAGAGACTCTGAGATGCTGCTGGAGATGCTGGAGAAAAGACTGAACATAGCCAATGAGGAGCCTCACAGCCTGACCAGCAAGAGCCTGCAGGTAACACACACACTCTCACACTACATTTTACAGTATATGTACCATGTCGTCAGTGCTTCTCTCGTTCAGTGTGTGCGTGTGGCTGCAGGAGCTGCGCGGGAGCGTGTCCCAGTGTCGCCCCCTGCGGGCTCTGATGGGGCGTCTGCGGGCCGACGCGGGGCAGCTGGAGGTTCTGAAGGAGGAGCTGGAGAGGCTGAACGACTCTCTGTCCGCCCTGCAGGAGCGCTTCACTTTCCGTCACTATCAGCAGCTGCAGCAGCGCGAGTTCGTCCTCCAGCGACACCTGCACTCCTGCTCCAGTCAGCTGGGTACAGATACATCATCATCATCATCATCATCGCAGCACCGATGCTCACTACGCACGCACAGCACACTCACGCTGCTCTTTGTGTTGTCAGGTTGTGGTCGGCTGATGGGCATCAGCGCTCCGCTCACCATCAGATCCTCAGGATCACGCTTCGGATCATGGATGATGGACAGTGTGATCGAAAGCTCAGACAACCGCGTATGCACATGATCTCCACACACACACACACACGTGTCTGGTTTATTATCTTTGTGGGGACTCTCCATAGGTGCAATGGTTTTTATACTGTCCACACTGTATTTTCTATCCCCTTACCCTAACCCTACCCCTAAACCTAACCCTTACAGAAAACTTTCTGCATTTTTACTTTCTCAAAAAATCTCATTCTGTATGATTTATAAGCTTTTGTACCCATGGGGACCTCAATTTAGGTCCCCATGAGTCTGTGTGTATTCAGGTTTAGGTCCCCACAAGGATATAAAAACAAGTCCACACACACACACACACACACACACACACACACACACATGGCTGCACCTTTTCATCTTTTTGACTCCAGAGCTCATTTAATAGAACGTATAAACTAATCAAATATATAAACATTCTAAAAATTCTAATGGATTTTTCAGATTTGATTCATTTCCATTACTTGTCATTTCTAGAAATCACACATTTTTAAAATAAGGCTTTCTTCTATGTTCTAGTTGTTTTAGCTTAAGTCATTTTAAGTTCTCTTGCTGATTTTGAAGTTTCCCTGGTTGAGAACCACTGCCATGACACTATTTTCTGTAAAATAAAACCTGCCAAAATGGCATTGTTGAGAGAAAAAAGGTCACATCATTGTATAAGTCACACATGTGTGTGTGTGTGTGTGTGTGTGCATGTGTGTGTGTAGGTGTGGGTGATGGATGGTTATTTTAAAGGCAGGCGTCTGGTGGAGTATCAGTCTCTGGGTGACTTCGCTACTGGACAGAACTTTATCATCCATCATCTTCCTCACCCATGGGCAGGTATGAATGTGCCTTCAGTGATGCTCATGATCCACTAGCGACAAACACAACACACAACACACTGACCATCTACATCTACAACACTACAACTACTGAACACAGAAATACAAAACAAAGCTGGAATTCCAAAATGTACATTCAGAATTACAAAAATATCAAAATTACAAATAAAAAGTCAGAATGGTAATATATAAACTCAGAATTACGAATAAAAACTCAGAATTGCAAGATTCTAAACTTAGAATTATGAATAAAAATGTAGGATTTATGAAATGTAAACTTAGAATTACGAATAAAAAGTCAGAAATGGGAGACATAAACTTAGAATTATGAATAAATAGTTGTAAATTCCGAGATGTAAACTTAGAATTACAAATAAAAATCTAAGAATCATGAATAAAAAGTCTGAATTGTGAGATGTACATGTAGAATTATGAATAAAAAGTAACAACTGCAAGATGTAAACTTAGAATTTACGAATAAAAAGTTAAGAATTCCAAGATGTAAACTCAGAATTACAAAATTACGGACAAATTCTGAATAAACTGAAATTTTCATAATTCTGAATTATGGAAAATGTCAGAATTGCAGGACTTAAACTCAAAATTACGAAAAAAAGTCAGAACTGTGAGATGTAAAACTCAGAATTCAGGGAGAAAAGGTCAGAATTGCAAGATAAAATGGTGCAACTCTCTTTTCAGAAATGATGTTCCATGTTCTGTACAGTGAGTGTGTGTTTGTGTCTCTCAGGTACGGGTCACGTGGTGTATAACGGCTCTCTGTACTATAACAAACACCACAGTAACGTGCTGGTGCGTTATGATCTGGCGTCCGGCGGCGTTCTCCAGCAGCGTCCGCTCGACCAGGCCGGATTCAACAACACCTTCTCGTACTCGTGGGGCGGCTCGTCCGACATCGACCTCATGGCCGACGAGACGGGCCTGTGGGCCGTGTACTCCAGCATCCCCCACGGCGGGAACGTGGTGCTCAGCCGCCTGCATCCCGACACGCTGGAGGTTCTGCGCTCCTGGGACACGGGCTTCCCCAAACGCAGCGCCGGCGAGTCCTTCCTCATCTGCGGCACGCTCTACGTCACCAACTCGCACCTGGCCGGCGCTAAAGTGCACTTCACCTTCCACACGGGCACGTCCTCGTACGAGTACACGGACATCGCCTTCCATAACCAGTACTCGCACATCTCCATGCTGGACTACAACCCGCGCGTGAGGGCGCTGTACACCTGGAACAACGGACACCAGGTGCTGTACGACATCACGCTGCTGCACTTCATCAGGACGAGCGCGGACGCGTGGGACACGAACGCACGCGACACGAACGCCACCGACTGATCGTCTCTCAGCTGTTTCCCCAAACCCCACTGAACCTGCATGACGGACGCATGCGAAGCCCAGCTGAACTTTCACTCCCTTTCCCTTTTATTTGCTAGAAAGAAAGAACACAAAACATGGAAATATGCATCTTCAGTTTCTGAAAGATCATCTGTGACCCTGGACCGCAAAACCAGTCACGAGTATCACGGGAATATTTGTATCAATAGCCAACGGTACATTTTGTGGGTCAAAATCATCTTTTTTTTATGCCAAAAATCATTAGGATATTAAGTAAAGATCATGTTTCATGAAGGTATTTTGTACATTTCCTAACGTAAATACAACAAAACTTAATTTTTGATTAGTAATATGCATTGCTAAGAACTTCATTTGGACAACTTTATAGGTGATTTTCTCAATATTTAGATTTTCATGCACCTTCAGATTTTTAGATATAATAGTTGCATCTCAGCTAAATATTGTCCTATCCTAACAAACCATACATTTATTGTATACACCTCAATTGTTAACAAATGGACCCTTATGGTTTTGTGGTCCAGGGTCACATTTGTGAAAAACAAGCAACTGTTGTGAACTGCATTTCTGTATGTTCATGTAAATAAAATTTAATGAATAAAAAATAAATAAATGTGTCAGCAGTTTTGTGTATACTATTTGTACAGAAACTTTGGGAATTATTATGGCAATTTCCATATTTACGTAAAGTAACTGTCAAAGTAAAAAGCAAAAATACACCTATATGAAACTAGCAGATACAGAAATATTACATTATAGTAATTATAATTATTTTTGCTTTCATTTATACATGTATTTGCTGTTCAGTGTTATTTTATTATGATTGTGATACTATTGTAGTTTTTATGTTTTGAATTAGACGTTATTTTTGTGTTTTCCATTTTCAAGAGGTTAGTCATTTTGTATGTTATTATAAAAAATATAATATATTTGATATAAAATATATAATAGGTGGCAGTGATGAGTTCAGAGAAACTCTCCGTCCAGTCCTGCTTTTTTATGCACATTATTCGTTTAGTTCAGTGGTTTTCATCGTTATTTGTTGTCCACGACACTGTTTGAGAGCCTTGAGACTTTATCATTTGTTCACCATTTACTGGAAAGTATTAAAGTATTTAAAAACTTGACTTTCCATGTCTAGAAATCACACTTTTATAATCCTAAAAGAAAAAAAAACGCGTTGTAGGTTAATTAAATTAAGAAAGATCTCGATTTTTACTTGTTTCAGCTTATTTTAAATTTCGACTTAATTCTAATCATCTTAGAAGTTTGCTGAGGAGCTCCTGGGTTTGAACAGTAAACGATAATTTTTTTATTTATTTATTTATTGTTTTTTATTGCAGAGCTTGTAAAGAAATGTACAAGAACAGGGAAATTACACATTGATAATTCCTACAAGGAACAATCATAGAGGAAAAAGACAGAAAAGTTATATTCTGGATTTGCGTACATCAAATTATGGTACTATCCATACAGAAAAGAAAAGTATAGAAAAATAAATAAATAAAAATAAAAAGTAAACGATAAATCGTCCTGCACTGAGCATGCGCAGTCCGTTGTGACGTCGCCGCGGTGCATCACGGGAGTCGCAGTCTTTCGCTTCTTCCTGTTCTGTGACTGCGGCAGTGAGTTCAGGTCAGTTTCGCTGTTCGGAAACGAGAAAAAACTTCATAACCAACAGCCTGTAAGTACTAAATTCAACCTCACGTGTTCGTTAAAGCTGTTTAGAATCAGTTTAAAGTGTAAATGCTGATGTTAATGTTGATTATAGCGGGTGTTTGAAACTTTTAATAACTGCTGTCTCGAGATGATAACAGCGGATAAAACACATTAATGAGTAGTAACAGTGTGATTAACTGAGAAGTTCACAAAATAAATCATAATCTGTCAGTCTATCTATCATTTTATCAGTTTATCTGAATATCTGTCTATCTATCCGTCTGTCTGTCTGTCTAATCATTGTTTATCTCCAGTGACAGTGAGCAGTGTGTCATCACTACTGAATCCTCATGATCTTTGTGTCTGTCTGTAGATGTCTGTGTTCGAGTCCAGCGCCTTCAACAGGCCCATCACTGCAGTGGCCTGGGCGTCTAACAACACCAGCTGCCCCGGTCAATTCATCCTGGTACACAAACAATCACACACACCTGCGGTCACGTGGTCATCTGCCTCAGACGATGCTATTAACTGTGTGTGTTTGTGTTTAGATCACTCAGACTGAAGATGGAGCCTCCGCTAACTTCATCCGAGGATTTGCCATCAAGTCTGGCTACTACCTGTGTTACAGTAAGGTAAAGGGTTGATTCACTCATGAATGATTGTTCTGTCATTATTTACTCACCTTTATATCATTCTCTTTCTTAAGTGAAACACAAAAGGAAGTGCAGTTGTTAGTCAAGAATAGCACAAAACACTGACACACTGTTTAATTTGTGTCTCACCGCACATGTGACGTCTCCACATGCTCTTCGTCAGAGTCATGCCTGTCTGTCTCTTGTAGGATCTGTCTGGTGGGATGGTTGTGGCGGATGTGAAGGTGATCACGGATAAAGAGACGATTCCTCACGGTTACTGCTACATCCCAGAATTCCTGGAGCCCAGTAAGATGGTTCATTGACAGATGTGGGCCTTAGAGCCTCCACAGATGTGTTTGTTTGTCTCTCTTGACGTGCTGTGGAAGTCTAATCGCCGTATGTGTTTGTACAGAGGCGTCCGTCGGGAAGAAGAAGCGCATCTGCGTGCGGATCGTTCCTGTGGGCAGCGTTACGACGGCTGTTCTAGATATCAAACTGACAGCCAAGAATAAGACCATGGTGCAGCAGTACACCTGTCTGGGGTGAGAGACGCCACACACCTGCTCTAATATCACACACTCTGTCCAGTGGTTCTCATATCAGACACTCTATATACTGGTACATTCTGGAACTAGACACTCTGGAAAATCAGACGCTCTGTAATCTGGTTCTAGATCAGATGCTCTGTACACTGGTTTTGGATCAGAATCTTTGTAAACTCGTTCTGCATCAGACGCTCTGTACTTTGGTTCTGGAATGAGATGCTCTGGACACTGGTTTAGAAATCAGACGCTCTACTTTGGTTCGAGTGTCTATACACTGTTTCTGGAATCAGACTCTCTGTACTCTGGTTCTAGAATTAGATGCTCTGTAAACTGTTTCTGCATCAGACGCTCTGTAAATTGGTTTTAGATCAGATGCTCTGTAAACTCGTTCCGGATCAGACACTCTGTACCATGTTTCAGCATCAGATGCTCTGTAAATTGTTTCTGGAATCGGGTGCTCTGTACTTTGGTTCTGGAATGAGATGCTCCGTTTTCTGGTTCTTGAATCAGATGCTCGTACACTGTTTTTGAAATCAGATGATCTGTACTTTGGTCTGAGCGTCAGACGCTCTCTACAAATTCTGGAATCAGACGCTCTATACTTTGGTTCTGGAGTCAGACGCTCTGTATTTTGGTTCGAGTGTCAGATGCTCTGTACACTGGTTTTGAAATCAGACGCTCTGTACTTTGGTTCGTGTCAGGTGCTCTCTACACTGTTTCTAGAATGAGATGCTCTTTACACTGATATTGAAATGAAACTTGTTTTTGGTGTTTATTGTGTGTGTTTGTGTCTCAGGGACATGAATGGCTTCGTGGTGTGGTGTTTAAAGGGCCATTTCTCCACTCCAGCTCCTCAGGCCAAGCCTCGCAGCATCAGTCTGGACATGCGCAGTCTCTCGCTGGAAGGAACCGGACCCCCGCAGCCTCTCAAACCCAGGTACCCCCTCACGGCCGTCACTGTAGAGAACATCAGCATTATTGGATTCACAATGACATGAGATTCTGTTTGGATGATTTGACTGCTAAATTAGATTGAAGCAAATCAGCTGGAGTATCTGCACAGGCAGAACCATCTATTAAGTCACATTTTCTAGCCCTCCATCACTGGATCCACAACTTTAAAGCAGCTAGTGGTTCTGGGTTGGTTTTAAACCAAAGTGATGTAGTCTAGTGCTCACTGAACAGATGTAGATCACAAAACTTTAGGGTGTAGGTGTTCTATATGGGTGTTAAGAGTGCTTGCTAGAGTGTTACAATGTGGTTTCTAGGGTGTCCTGATTGTCTATTTCCATAGCAACCCTCCCGAAGCCCCACCGAAAGTCAGCCGTCGCCGCAGTAAGCTTGACGTAAGCTATTCGGGGGGAGACTGTGTATGACAGTGGTAACCACAGCAACATCTACGGTATCACAGGTACAGCAGACAAACCAATCACGTCATCCGTTCATATAACAGAGACACAAACCTGCTGTGTCCTATATAAATATGTCATATACATCATGCATTTATCAGCTTTGTTTCTGTTTGTTTTTAGCGATGGATGGCGTTCCCTTCTCTCTACACCCGAAGTTTGAGTCTCAGTCAAACACAAAGGTCAGAGGTCACTGCATCAATCATTGAGGGATCTTAAAAAATGATTATTGTGCAGACAACTTTGACCACAGAATGCTGTCATTAATCACACTGACCAATAAGAAACGTGTTGTTGTGTCCGTCAGGTGTCTGTGAGCACATTGAGTGACATCCGTATCAAATCAGTGCAGGACATTGAGAATGAGGTGAGGTCATCTGCGTCTGTGCGACGGTTCATTGCTTAAGAATAAGACATAATTTTGAGATGTTGTAGAGACATCAGATTTTTTTCTTATTGGGAGGACTTTTATTTTGAATTTGCCATTGTTTGAGCTGATCATTTGTTCATGTCTGTGTAGTTAAGTTGATTTTAATGACTCTTTGTTTGTCTGCAGTATAACTACACATTTGCGGTGGAAGAACTGGCAGCCAAGAGAATCTGTCCGTCCGTGAGCGGCTGAAATCATTCCTGTCGTCGGATCATCAGATTCCTTCCTGTTAGCTCTCAGGCTCTGGTCCATGAAGTCACACAATTCTTTCTGTTTTTATGATCATGCATGTTCAAGTTCGACCCAAACTCACACTACTGGTTTTGCGGGGCTGATTCTTGGTTCTGGTTGGTCTCTTTCTCTCTCCTTTCTTCTCTGGGTTGGTTGAACATCTGCCTCCAAACACATTATGTACGTGCGTTTCTGTATGTTAAAGCTTTGCGTGTTTCTACGAAACACTAACAGGCGAATCAAAGGGCTTGACGACGTGCCTTCCTCACAGTGATATGTACAATGTCATTTTATAAGGCCAAAATATTTTATGTGTTTAGGGATTTTGAGCTGCAGTTTAGTATTTAACAAATGTAAAAACACTAATTTCCTTATTTATCATATGAAAAATGTAAGTTTCAGAAATAAGGGGACCAAAAAATAATGTGTTTTTCATGTATTCTCTGAACTGCTCTTTGTCTGTTTAAATATTCTTGAAACTGTTGTCATAGTATGGTGCTCTGTGAGTTAAACATTCATACTTGCTTTGTTAAAATCTGTCTTTGTGGAATTTTAATAAAAATTATTTGCAGACTTAAGGGGAGAGACACTTCTTGTAAATGTAGATCCAAACTAGTTTTGTTTTACAAATGCCTTATTTCAGGATGATAAATGTAAACTAAACAGTTTCACTCCAGACATTGAAATATATATATTTTTTATTGCTGAAAACAAGAACATACAAATCAAGAAAATACAAAATATCAACAAAAATGAAAATAAAAGAGACAGCAACAACAATAATAATAAAACAGTACAAAAATACAATAAACAATACGAAAAGAAATAAAAATAAAGTGAAATAAAATGCAATAAAGGGCCATTGTTTTACATAAGATTCTCTACACAAAAACTTTAAGCGCAGAACAAATTCTAAGAGTTTTCATTGCTTTCTTATTAGGAGATACTGAGATCAAATGAATATAATTTTCCATATCTCTTAGAAAGACCACAAAGACAGGTTTACAGTTTGAGAATTTGCATTTGTGAATGTAAAACTTACTTAAGAAAAGAATTAAATTTATAATAAAATATTTTCTTTAGTGGGGTCTGAGTCAAAGTACCCAAATATAACATTTCTCATTTGTAAAGAAAATTCTGGCAAAATCTTCAACTCAACAAAAGCACCAACCAGACATTGAAATACACACTTTTGTTTTGAAAGAGATTACGGAAATAGTGTTCTTCCGCCGTCGGAGGTCGTTCATTGGCTCGCTCAAACGTCAATCATGTAGCCACACCTCTTTGTGGGCGGAGTCAGTGCGGCCTGATAGTGGCCTGAGCGCCTCACACACGATCACAGTCAGACGAAAAACTGCTGCAGAATGGATCGAGGATACTCTTCAGGTTAGTGTTTTACTCTTTATTTGTTTATGTAAGACTCTCTTTGTTTGCTGGGATCGTGTTTTGTTCCGTGTTTAAGGCTTGTACTGCGATTCTTCCGTGTTCGGTCTGTGTAACGTTAAGTGCATGAAATGGCGCAGCTGAAAATGAGGCGTAGCCTTATTAAACACGGTTTAAACCATTAAAATTAATTTTAACAGCAAGTTAAGCTCCTTTAGTACAAGTGTTTTAATTTTAAAGTATCGATTGAGCTCAATGTGAAACGCTGTTATTGTTTGCCGGCGGAAGCGCGTCCATGAATGATCTCCTCAAACAACGCAAACCTTTAAGCTAACATTAGCCTCACATTGCTGGTTTAAATCAGCTTTTATATCCACTAATAATCTTTATTTTTCAGTACGCGTGTGTGAATGGTAACGTTAGTTTCCTCTGTGAATGAATTACGTGAGGCGATCACCGTAAGTTACTGTTCTGCGTCCAAAATCCAGTCAAAAGGGAAGACTCGACCTCGTTTCTTACCACATTTTCTTTAAATGGGCACCTAATGTAGGAAAAAGTGAAATGGAGTCGTTTTGTTGTTGTAAAATGGCTGCCGAGTTCATTCTGCTGCTCCATTGTTCGATTAATCGCTGCGAGTGACTGAACTATACACACATACATCAGTGATATCAGTGTTGATGTGACCTTACAGAGTTTATAGTTCATTAATTGTACTGGCAACTGAAATGTAGTTTTGTGGCTTTTATTTCATGTGTAGTCTATAAGTTTCTCTTACAGTAAAAGAAACCTAATTAAATACACTTTTGTCCAATCATATGTTCTTTTGAGTGTGAAGCCCCGCCCTCTAACACCACCTGACGCTGAGCAGCCAGTGATAAGCCTTCATGTTAGTTGCGCAAGTAAATGTCAATGGAGATGGAAGTTTATTGAACTTTTTTTTTATGTAAATCTCCACCAAATTGGCAACCCTGCTTGCGATTTTAAACAAAGTTTCAACTTTCAAATGTTGTAAGTTTTAATACTAAATTCAAACGATAAATAGCGTTTTGGCCCTCGTAATGTGGCGTCAATTGTAAAATGCAGTGCTACTGTTAACGCCAGAGCCATTGAGAAACAGCGCTGCGACAAGCTTTGATCTCGCCGGCGTCACGTGATTCACAAAACTCAAAACAAACCAGCTTTCACTGTACATTTGAATGTGTTTAAGTAAGACACACAGCTTCACTATACAGGTGTTTGAAGCAATTTTTTGGTAAACATGAGTGATGGAGGCAACCCTTTAAATATGGTTTTACTACAAATAAAACCAAAAAAACATGGTTACTATAGTTAAACCATGGTAACCACAAATTAACCATGGTCTTGCTACACTAACCATAGTTTAACCATGGTATTTGTAGAAAAACACTTTTATTATTAAAACCATTGTTCATTTTCGTGAGGGTTAATATGGTTTTCTTGTATTTAATCCTCAGGTATTGCTAATGTGACCACAGAGTTGAACTATTTCTTTTTCAGTTAAATAAATGTTCTGTATTTTAGTTCAATGATATGCATTTAATATTTTAAGGAGTTGATTTAGTACTAAATACTACTTGTCCAATAAGTATGGTCCATTAGTGATTTAAAACAAATATATATAATATATATATATATATATGTGTGTGTGTTGTAAATTCCAATGCAAAGAGGCAAATTAGAGTCATTTTGTGGTCAGAAAAAAAAAAATCATTTTCATTTGTAATGCCTTGGTTTACTCACTAGGTACCTGTATGGGTCTTTACTAAATATACATCCAGAAATATTTAGAAATGATTAAAAACTATATTTTTAAATGTGAAATTTAAAAAGTTAATAACTTGCATCCTTTTTAATGATACTTGTATAAGTAAACACAATGAATGCAAGCAAATACTGAATTTAAACCAAGTTTAAAATGTTGCAAAAAAAAAAAAGCCTTGAGCTGCATTTTTATCCCCTTATATATACAATATATACATATAAATAGACACCAAAAAATATATATATATCGTATCATATTTGATCCATCAGGCTTTTATGACTCATTTAGGATGAAATGGAGTGAATATGGAGAGGATACAACCCTGTTTTATTAAGAACATTAAAAAGAAAAAAAATTTGGAACAGATGCTGAGATTTATATGATTTATAATGTAACAGCAGTAGAGCAGATACTGGCATAACATGATCTAAATATCAGTGGTCACTCTGTATCTCCAATACTATGTCTAGTAAGAGAAGTCTGAAGTAATCCAAATATATAATGCAGTGCAATGATTGAGAGATGAACAAATAAACGTTCCTCAAAAGATGTGAGATGTTTTGGAGGCTTGGGCATATCATTCCTCCACTGTGGAACAGTGAAAGTAAAGCTTCTGGAAATCCTGATGATCACTGATTTTTCTCGTTTCTTCTCGTTTCAGGATTCTCTGGATGGGGAGGATCGGGTGGAGGAGGATCATCTAGAGGTGAGGCTGTCCCTGTGTTTATCTTTGACATTGTTCGCATCCGTTAATCCAGCAGATGCTGACGATCTCGTTATCCCTCAGGCTCGGGCAGCTACGACCTGTACGGATATAAAGACTCAATGTCTGGCGGCGGCGGCGGGTTCGGAGGAGGCGGATACGGATCCAACGACCGGATGAAGAGAGGTCTGTCTGGAGGATCTCTGCTCTCCTCCAGCGGCTCGAACGCAGACGCCGTCATCGCCAAAATCAACCAGCGCCTGGACATGCTGACGCAGCTGGAGGGAGGCATGAAGAGCGGCATTCGCGGCGACAGGTGACACGCACAAGTTACCCAGCACACACCTGAAACCGGAGCCATTATCACATCAACACGCAAACAAATGAGCAGATGCAGATCTAGTGTCTCTGTGTGCATATATTAAAATATCAGATGTTACAGATAAAAAAGAGAGAGAGGTGAATTGCGGCTTATATATATGGCACTGAATGCATAATGTGCTGCTTTTTACACTTCTTTTGTCAGGAGGAAACAAGAACACCTATTATCCTGTCACTTCTTCATATCTCTCAACTTGTACACATGCATGTTTAAATACGTGTAATAGACATATCCAGTCTTGAAAACAGTCCAGAGTTCAGATCATAGTGACTCGTCTGCTGTTTTGTGTCACATCTAGCCCTAGTTTGTCTGTGATAATTGGTGATATAAATTTTATGGTGGTTTATGATGGTTATATAACGATCGTCAGTCTAGTCGTCTGATTGTTTTAAAGTTTATTATGTCGGTCTGCTAATGTTATCTCTCTTCAGGTCTTTTCATCAGCTCATCCATAATCAGTAATCAGTGCTTTAAGTTTATGGTTTTAAGACCTTCTAGATCTCCTCAGTTTGTCCCTGCAGCACAAGTACACTTTAAGATTTTTATTATAGACCGTGATCAGGGTAGACGCCGTATTGCGTTTTGAAAACAAGGCTGTGATGGACAGACGTTCAGTCTGTTGTACGAGTCGCGCTTGTTGCCGGAAATAGTTTTAAATCAGGCTGTCGTTCAAACATAGGAAATTAATGTTTTTTCAGTAAGGATGCGTTCAATTAATGAAAAGTGTCAGTAAAGACATTTATAATGTTAAAAAAGATAAATGCTGTTCTTCTGAACTTTCTATTCATCTGTGAATCCTAAAAAATGAAATGTCTGATGGTTTCTGTAAAAACAACTGTTTACGACATTGCTAATAATCAGAAATGTTTCTTGAGCAGCTTATTAGAATGATTTCTGAAGGATCATGAGACACTGAAGACTGGAGTAATGATGCTGAAAATTCAGTTTTAACACAGATTCATGTAGAAAACAGTTTTTACTGTGTTTTTAATCGAGTAAATACAGCTTCGGTCACGTACGTCTTTCCCTCACAGCCTTGTTTTCGTTTGTGAAAAGTGATTTGCTTTCGAGTGTTATGCGCAGTTCTTGCAGTTGGAACGACTAAAGCGTTGGTGCTTGTGTTCGTATGTAGATATAGTGACTCTTTTCTGACCAATTGAACACTTAAAAACGCTCGCAAACTCCGTTTGGTCCCGATCCTCAGACGGCCCCATCAGATCTGACTCTACGGTCACCGCTAATGCTAACGCTGCCCTCGCAGACCCCAGAAGGTCCCCGTATCTCACTGTTTCCACCTCAGTCCTGTGCCAAATGTGCAGTGTCGTTGCCTTATATGTCCATCTGTGCAACTGTCATTCTGAAGCTTTTCCACAGCCTGTCTCTTCCCACAATGCACCTGAGAAACGGGGCTGTAGAAGGGCTTGAACGAATGAGCGCCGAATGATGAGTTTGTTTGCATAATGAAGCGGTCGCCCGAGCCGCCGACGGCGACCGAATGTGCCGGTCCCTGCTTGACCTTTGCTCTGCGCCTCCCTCCCTCTGCAGGTTTGACCAATACGAGTCTTTCGACTCGCGCTCCGCCTCCCTCGGCCCCCGAGATCTCTACAGATCCGGTAGCTTCGGTTACAGCGACTCCCGGGGCGACATGATGGCCCAGCGCGGAGGCGTGGGCTTTGGGGTCATGGGCGGAGCAGGGGGGGGGCGGCGGTGGCGGCGGCGGCTTTGACGGCTCTGCCTTCGGATCCGCTAAAATGCGGCAGACTCGAGACTCCGCCTTCTCGGGCTCCGGCTGGGGGGCGGGGCAGAGATCCCCGCGCAGGAGCAGAGCGGCCGGGGGGCGTGGCTTCGGCCGCAGGCAGGACTCCTCCTCCGCCACTGGCATGGGGGGAGGAAGTGGGCGGGGCGGAGGCCAAGGCCACTCCCCCGCGGGGCGAGGAAAGCTGCCCTCGCTCCTGGCCCATCGCATGTACCCCGACAGCGGGGCCTTCCAGTCTCAGCGCGGGCCCCAGGACTTCCCTGCGCGGAACTTCGGAGGGGGCCCGAGGGCCAACCGGCAGCACGGCCGCAAGAGACCCCTGAACCGAGTAAGTACCGCCCGCTCCCCGCGGGGGGCGGGGCTGAGAGATCAGCGCTCACCCCTGCACGTAGGGTCCAGTCAGGCGCATTCATTCCACCAACCCTCGAGGACCAGCAACCCCCAGTCTGACCCCACCAGTTAGACACTGACAAACACCAAGGGGGGTAGCTGTGGAAAGTCTCACACAGTCAGGATAGCTCAGCTAACACTGTAAACCTTCTCATCATTGACTCACCCTAACAACTATGCAAACGGACACGCCCTCAGATCTCATTTGCATGTGTGTTGTCGTGGCAGCAAGTGAAAGGTCAGCGCGACGGCCAGAAGAAGAGGAAACAGACTCTGAGCGCAAACGACGAGCCCGAGTCCAAGATGGGCAAAACCGAAACGGCGGCAGAAGCGGCGGCTGCTGGTACGAGCGCATGCTTTTCTTACAAAAACCGTCGGTCTGCGGCCTCCTGTCTGTGATCGCTGATAAGTGTGCTTGTTTCAGACGCTGCGGCAGGAGAACAGACGCAGGAGTCCGAGGAAGCGACCGCCGCCACCGCTGTTGTACGTTCATTTGTCATCTGTCATGTATGATGCCATTTTAGTGCCGCGTTAAAAAAAAAATATATATATATGTTTAATAAAGTTGAAATACTACGAGAATAAAGACTGAATATTACAAGAATAAAGTTAAAATGCTGTGAGAAAAATACTATGAGAAAAAAGTTGTAATACTACGAGAATTCCTTTAGGGGCCTTAAGCTCTCTTATATAACCCTTTTTAATTCTACAAATATCTGTGAGATTATTAACAGAAATCATACCTTGTGACATACTCACGGGGACAGTGTGCTTGATTTAATGTCTTTGACTGCGTTTGTTATTTGTAAAATAAAACAAAGTCTCAGTTTTAGTGAAATACAAACTGTCTTACAATAATGTGTTTTTCAAGCTCTTTATTGTGGCGCGACAGATTCATGTCAATCAATTCATTAAATTATACTGTTTTCTTAGTAGACGTTCCACAAAAACGTCGGTGCTGTGTTCGCTATAAAACTGGCAGGTTCACAAAGTTGAGACTTTGTAATATCTCCCGGTGCTCAAAATGCACATAATAGGCTAGAAAATATTGTAACTTTAATCTCATAACTGCTACAAATTAATTCTTGTAAGACTTTGTTCTCGAAATATTTCAACATTATTCTCAACATTGACTATATTCTTGTAATTTTGACTTTATTTTTAAAATGTATGGACTTTAATCTTGTGATCTTAGAATGTGTACATACAATACATCCAGAAATGTGTCATGAATTATCCAGAAATACCAATGACGGTTCTCTCTGCTCTCCAGGAGTCCAAAACAGAAGATGGTGGAGAAAGTGCTGGTGAGTTTTGTTTCTTCTGCAACATAAAAAGGCTCTCCAGATGTTTGGCACATTCGTGTTGGAAGCAGCACTTTTATTTTGACATCATTGTTTTAGAGTGTAACACTTCTAATAATTTAAAGTCTTTTTAAGTAAAGCCTGTGCATTTCAAACAAATATTTAATAAACTTTAATGCTACAAACTTTGGCAGCGTCAGCTGTTAGATCGTAAAACAAAAGGCCTTAACAACGATGCGGCTGCCAAAAACATGTCTGTCTGTCTGTCTCCAGCGCCGTCCAATCAGGACGAGAGTGCCAAGGCCAAGGGGAAGAAGACTCCGACCTCTGCGGCCAAAGTCAGGAAGAGGAGAGGCTTCTTTGAAAGGTCAGGGGTCAAAGTGTCAGCTCACAGGTTAGGTTCTGTGGCGTACGTGTTGACTGGTTGTTTCCTGGGCGTTTGAGGCTCACGAGGGCTTTTCTCTGATCGTTTCCCAGGATGACGTTCGCCTGCTCCATCTGCAAGTTCCGCTCGTTCTACAGCGAGGACATGGCCGCACATCTTGAAAGCAAGTTTCACAAGGACCACTTCAAGTTTCTGTCCAATCAGCTGTCAAAGCCCACCACCGACTTCCTGCAGGTGCGGACGCTTCACTTACAAGCGAACTAAGCTGAGCTCAACGTGTTGTCCTGACGGCTGTGTTCTGTGTGTTTTATAGGAATATCTGAATAATAAATACAAGAAGACGGAGCAGAGAGTGAGTCAGATGGACAATCACAGCACCGTCATCTGTCAGGTGTTCAAAGAGCAGGATCTGACGCGAGGTACGGCCCTAGCCGCCTTCAAACTTTGATCTGTTACATTATCAAAACAGGACGTCTCATGATGTAATTTCCTGTTTAGATATCGGCATGGAGCACTTCATGAAGAAGGTGGAGGCGGCTCACTGCTCGGCGTGTGACGTCTTCATTCCCATGCAGTACATGCTGATCCAGAAACACCTCAAGTCGGCCGACCACAACTACAATCGCAAGGTACAAATGCTCATCAAATGAACGTAGAGGCTTTGAGCTGCCGCTGAAATGCTCGTCTGACGTCGTGACCTGTGTCTGTGTGTGTCAGGGCATGATGGAGCAGTCCAAGAGGTCGAGTCTGTCCGTGGCGCGCAGCATCCTCAACCACAAGGTCATCGGCAAGAAGCTGGAGAGCTACCTGAAGGTGTGTGTCTGCTCCTCACATCTGTCACACGGTGTACCTCATCATTCTGTGGACTTTTTGCCATAAAACAGTATTTTGAAATATTATTATAGGTGTAATATTTAGTATTTATTTTTAAATCGACATCTTTATTCAAATCTCTCTTTTGGTTTACATTGACCGATAATCAGTTTTACTGACATTTTTTTTACTGATATTTAAGCGTATTATTTTTGCTTAATTAGTTTTTTCTGTTGGGTTTGTTACTTTCCAGACAGTATATAATTAAAGGGAACTAGTTGTCTTTACAGTTTAGCCCAATAATCAACACCTAAACCTTGATTTTAAGCAGTTTTTCGGTAGAGAATGACCAGAAATCAGTTTTACTGAAATTTTTCTCTGATATTTATGCCTTTTCATTGTTTCCTTGTTTTTACATAAAATGTACTAGCTGTTTCTTCTCCTTAGCCTAATAAACAACACCTAAAACTTCATTTTGTCACTCCATAATATAGAAAACAATTAAAATGGATGGAAAACAATATATTTTTTACAGTTTTGGGGGAATAAATGTTGTACATTTATCAAGAAAATTACATGTGAACAAATCCCCGTAAACACTTTCAGGATCTAGACGGGAATAAAAATGTAAAGTTTGGAGCCTTTAAAAATATGTGTTGTAATAGAAATCTATTGACACAAATAGATGAAGTGCTATAAAAGAAACACTTAACAGTGTCTTTCGGATGTTTTCTTTTCCGAAATCTCAAACTTGACAGTTACATGAAAAAACAGCATTTTTTTTTCCAGTGCCTGCAGTGTCTCCCCTTAATTTACAAATTTGAAAACTATAGCGTATGTGTTGATTTAAAACCTTTTTCAATGGACAAAACGAGTGCGCTATAAATCAATGCACACGTGACTTTGTTTTATTTGTACGTTTACGAGTTCCCTTTGTCGATTCTCAGGGTGAAAACCCGTTCAACGGTAACCAGGATGACCAGGATCCTGAAGACTCCATGGTGATGGAGGTTTCTGAGGCCGATCTCGCCAATGAGAGCCTGAACGAGATCAAACAGGAAGAGGAGGGGCCTCTGGCGGAGGGGGCGGAGCCTGTTGCCGACACTGTTGGAAATGGGGAGGAGCATGAAGAGGAAGTGAAGATGGAGATGGGCGGAGCAGCAGAGGAGGGTGTGGAGGGAGTGGAGGAAGGAGAAGAGGGTGAGGAGGGTGTGGAGGTGGGTGAGGAGGAGGCGGGTCAGCTCGGTGTGGATGCAGACGCAGACGCAGACGCAGACGCAGACGCAGGAGCGGCGGGAGATGTTGATGCTGCACCGGCTGAGTAATCTTCAAGTAAACCGCTGATTAGTGTCTATCTGACGAATCACTTCTACATGCTAAACCTTTGAACTTTACATGAGAACTGACCCTGGATCAGGGCAGGAATGCAGCCTGAGGACCAATCAGAATAAAGCCTGCCTCATCTTCATCCAATCACAGGATTGCTCCGCCCCTCCGCGTCTGTGCGTTTGGTCTAATTAGATACGCGCGTGTCATGTGACTGTCGATGTGCCTCTTGAGATGATTTCAGTTTGTCACATCTGAAGTAAAACGTTTAATTTCCTTCTGATTTGTTGTTTCCCTCATTTTTGTTTATTGCCCTGTAGAGCAGAAGCGAAATGCTTTAATTTTGCAGTTTCCACTCATTGTTTTTCTCTTGTGTTGAGGAAATAAATGTTTGTAAAGTCAATTGTGTGTGTGAGAGTGTTTTTCTGAGCAAGTACTGCTATATTTTGTCAGGCATGTTAAACATGGTTTTTCAGGTTAGTTTTACTACACTACCTGTCTTTTTTTTTTTTTTTTTTTGGTTTGTTTTTAATTATTATTATTTTAAAAAAGTCTCTTTTGCTCACCAAGCCTGTATTTATTTTATTCAAAATACAGCAAAAGCAATAATATTGTGAAATATTTTTACTGTTTAAAATAACTGCTTTCAATTTGACTACATTTTAAACTGTAATTTATTTCTGTGATGCGCAGCTGAATTTTCAGCATCATTACTCCAGTCTTCAGTGTCACATGATCCTTCTGAAATCATTCTAATATGCTGATTTGCTGCTCAAACTTTTATTTTATCAATATTTAAAACAGGTGATTTTTTTTTTTTTTTTTTTTTTTTCTCCTCAGGATTCTTTGAATAATAAGATCAAAGATTACAGAAATAAATACTTTAATTTGGGATGCTTTAAATTGATCAAAAGCAATGTGAAAGACATTTATAATGTTACAAAAGATTCCTATTTTAGATAAATGCTGTTCTTGTGAATTTTCTATTCATCAAAGAAACCTGAAAAATTCTACTCGTCTGTTTTCAACATGATGATAAATGTTTTCTGAGTGGTAAATCAGTATATTAGAATGATTTCTGAAGGATCATGTGACACTGAAGACTGGGGTAATGATGCTGAAAATTCAGCTGCGCATCACAGAAATAAATTACAGTTTAACAGATATTCACACATAAAGCAGTTCTTTTAAATAGTAAAAATATTTCACAATTTTACAGTTTTTGCTGTACTTTCGAATAAACACAGAAGAGACGTCTTTAAAAAATGTTACTGTTCAGTGTAGTGTAAACTTGAATTTACTTACATTTTGTAGTTATTTAGCAGTTTTAATGTCTACGTTTTTTTTTTTTTTTTTTTAGTTTAGTTTATTTGTAGTTCAACTTAAACTAAAATAAAAGACAAAATGAAGTTAAATAAGATATTTATGTCCACATAGATCTGTATTATGAGCAGCATTAATGCAAATGTAAGAATGATATTAAAGAATAAATGATAGATTATAACAGTTATGAATCTATGAGTTCTCAAAAGAACCTAGAAATTTTAGCACTATTGCAAAATTTCTTAACTTTAGCAACAAGTGTTTGTTTGTATAATATTGGAGTTATCTAGGATGGTGTGTTTGATATATCGAGCTTAAATTTAACATCTGCGATAGGAAAACTATAGATGTGATATTACCTGCACTTCAATCTGAGCACTGAGGGTCTAAACATATTCCTGATTATATTTGCCACATTAAATAACAATAAAGGGGCCTCTGCCTTTAATTTGAGTTTTAGTACAAATGTAAATGAACGACTCCAGCAGCAGAGGGAGCAGCACACACACACGTGTCTGGTTTATTATCCTTGTGGGGACTCTCCATAGGTGCAATGGTTTTTATACTGTCCACACTGTATTTTCTATCCCCTAAACCTAAACCTAACCCTTACAGAAAACTTTCTGCATTTTTACTTTCTCAAAAAAACTCATTCTGTATGATTTATAAGCTTTTGTACCCATGGGGACCTCAAGCCGGTCCCCACAATGTCAAAAATTTCAGGTTTTACTATCCTTGTGGGGACATTTGGTCCCCACTATGTAGCAAGAACAAGTACACACACACACACACATACATACACATGCTAATGCTAGTGAGACACACATTAACAGTGAGGTACTAATTGTCTGTGTGTGTGTGTGTGTGTGTGTGTGTGTGTGTGTGAGGTGTGGGATGAGGTGCGAATGTGCGTCAATTTCACAGATAAGAATCTTCACACTGCTGTGTGTGTGTGTGTGATTCTTGTTTTCAGGCAGGATGTTTTCATAGTATGTGTAAGTATCAGTGTTACTCTGTGCTATGTTGCATTCTTTAGTGTGTGTGTGTGTGTGTGTGTGTGCCTGACATTCGGAGTGAATGACATCATTTCTCAAGGGCAGAAATGCTTAAAGATCCAAGAACAACTTCACGCTCTCTCTTTCTCTGTGTGTGTATGTTTGGGTGGAGTGATATTTCAGCAGCCTCCTCCTCAAATCTGTACCAGATGATAGTAAACAGCTCCATATGACACACACACACACACACACACACAGTGTTTAAAGTGCGTTAAATAATATCAGTGTTCATTAATGAACATGTTCTTGAGCAAACATACATCAGCAGAAAGACAAACATGAAGAACAATGAAAACACTTCTGCCATTATATGATGAATAAATGACCAAACACACACACACACACACACTCTCTCGGGCTGATGTGACATGATACTCAAAAATCTACATTTGAGATGTTGTAAATGATCAACATTGGAATTTGTGCATATAATGCATAAAATTATGTATAGTTTTTAGATATAAGACTTACATGAATAGGTTTTAAGTATTTTAAATTATAGATCTGTTGACATTTATTTTTCTGTTGCCCTTTTTCCATTTTATTTTGGGTTGACTTTAAAATAAACATTTAAAAAAAAATAAACAAAGCCTTTACTTAGTTTTCAAAGCCCATCATTTTCTGATAAACAGATTTACATTATCAATCTGTTAATAAACTTAGCAAAGTTTTAAATTCATAAGTCAAAATAATTCAAAACAAATCATCATATATAACCTTTTATAAAACTGATCTTAAAATATACTTTGAAACTCTTTCTAATATGAGATACCAAATTAAGAAGCATATGACAATACAAAACAATACAAATTCTAATTTCAAATGTATGTACAGTATCTACCCTTATATATGGAACTTTTTATCCCGTTTTTTTTATTGTATTTATTTTTTTACATGTGTTTGTTTCTGTTTTGCATGCTTTGAGATGTGCAACGTTTCTCTGTGTTTGCCTTGTGCTTTTGTGTGATTGAACTGAATTAAATAAATAAATAAATAAATATTTAAAACTAACGCACAAATGTCAAAGTTTTACAAATGATTGCCAAACACAAAAACTACCCACTGAAGTCACCACATTTTCTATCCTTTGAAGTTTTAAAGGTTTTGTGAGCTCACTTTAAAGCAGTCGAAACTTAAAAATATTCTGCGCTCCTCATTGGCCAGTCGCGTCACCTGCAGCCAATCAGCCGCGTCTCCAGAGGCGCGTTAAGCCCCTCCCCCCTTCTCCACCCTCCCCCCAGCAGCCGCGTACAGGTGAGTGATCGGGAGCGCGGCGGTCGAGTCTCGAGAGCACGAGCTGAAGCGTGACATGAGATTCGGTCTGAACCGACCGGATTGAGCTGATCTGCAGCGGCGGAGCGGAGCGAGGAGACCGTGAGTACCGCGTAGTTTCTCTGTGAATGATGTTTGAGCGTGTGACGCGAGGAACCGGGAAGTTTCCCTCACTTTTCAAGAGTTTGTGTGCGACTGAGAGCGCTTGAGTTTCGTGGCAGTTCCTGTGAGATTTCCTGGTTTTTTGACTGTGAGGTCTTGTCGGATAATTATTGAGCGTTTTGACAATTAACTGTGTGTCTGTGAGTGTGTGTGTGAGCTGGTGAAGTGTGTAGTTGTGAGTGTGTGTGTTGGTGAAGTGTTTGTGGATAATGTTCACGACGCACCCAGATCACTGTTGTTCTCGACACTCACACACACACACACACACACACACGTGTCTGGTTTATTATCTTTGTGGGGACTCTCCATAGGCGCAATGGTTTTTATACTGTCCACACTGTATTTTCTATCCCCTTACCCTAACCCTACCCCTAAACCTAACCCTTACAGAAAACTTTCTGCATTTTTACTTTCTCAAAAAAGCTCATTCTGTATGATTTACAAGCTTTTGTACCCATGGGGACCTCAATTTAGGTCCCCATGAGTCTGTGTGTATTCAGGTTTAGGTCCCCACAAGGATATAAAAACAAGTCCACACACACACACACACACAGTTTGTTGGCATTTTCACAGCACATTAATATTTCAGATGATAACAAACCTGTTTTTATTGGTACTCACTATCGCTGCTTTCGTTGTAGTAGTTAACGGCAAAAGTTTTTCCTCACATTTCACATTTGCTCATTCTGTGTTTAAGGCGAGACTCTACACACAAAACCAGTGTTTATTATGGCACTGGTCAGTTTGGAGATTTTGGGCTGTTTTTCTATCAAAACATGTCTTCTGTTTAGACCAGTGGGAAAAAGCACATCCAAAATACATGTGATCCTGGAACACCAATATTTAGCCGAGATGCTGCTATTTGAAAACCTGAGGGTGCAAAAACATCAAATATTGAGAAAATTGCCTTTAAAGTTGTCCAAATGAAGTTCTTTGCGATGCATATCAAGTTTTGATATATTGATAAAATTGATAATGGCTATTGCTACAAATATATCCACGCTACTTAAGAGTGGTTCTGTGCTGCAGGGTCACATTTAAGTGTTAATTTATTGCACTTTCTCCAGTTGTGCCTGTATATTTAGGTCACAATCCATATGTGTATATATATATATATATATATATATATATATATATATAATATATGTGTGTGTATATATGTTTGTTTTCTGTGTGCTGACAATATTTTTTGATTTATGGAGTGATAAAAAGAGAAATCCAAAAGTTCCTCGAAAAAACCCTGCACTCTAATATGCCAACAAAATCAAACAAGTATTATGAACCTGAATTAATCCGATCTTCTGATCAATGTACTGTAAAACAGAATACATGTTATACCAACCAGCTGTCTTAATATACTTACCTGGGGAAACCGTAAGTGACATCTATCAGATACTATTTTTACCATAATGACCTGCAGCATCTTGTCCTTAAGACACTTTGAAATCAGCATTGACGAATCTTGTCTTTATGGAATGTTGCAGTGCTTATTATAATGATATGCACATAAATAATGATGTGCATGAATAATACAGACTGCAAAAAAATGTAATGGTGGCTTATGTTCCATGTTAAATTATAATAAAGGAGTTCAACATAAATGTGAACACACGTGTCTAGACGTATGTCTGATAGTGTCTAATATGCACTTTTGTTTTTTACTCATGGGAAAATGAAAGAGTCATCATATTTTGCAGATTGTTGTAAAAATACTAAGATTATATTTTTAAAAAGGAAGTGAAAGGCAGAACCTGAAGTGGCTGATGTGTGTGATGATGAGTAGATCTGATATCTGGATCTGTGTGTTTGTCGTCTCTCTGACACTGTTTTTTGCTTATGGCATGTTTGTGGGTTCACCGTCTCACGTCTTATTTCCTGTGTGTGTGTGAGAGAGATTTCATCCGTCTACTACCTGTGTAGATGCTGGTATGTTCTGCAGTGAGTGTGATTCATGTGAAGCTCACGGACATATGGACAAAGAGAGAGCAACAGGCTGCTGAAGGGTGTGTCTGATTCTCTAAAAACAGGTTTAAGTTCATAAGAGGGTTGCTGAGGTTCAGTTGACTCTATACACACACACACAGACGTTAGAGTGAATCTTTGTCTCACTCTCGTTTCCGTCTCTGTTCTTTGTGCAGGAATGTTTCCCTTGGTTTTTATGGTTGGTGATGAAACTTCCTCCGAACTTGCTGCAGATTTTATGACCTCTAGTGTGTGTGTGTGTGTGTGTGTGTGAACTTAACTACATTTGAGTTTCTTCAACAGCACAAACACTATGTTAGTTAGTAGCAGTTGGTAAGCAGATGACTCCGGCGGAGTTTTGTTTTCTGAACTGAGACGCTTGCTGACGGGTCGTTTCACTCGACAGCAGTTTTGCGTACACATTTGGCCTTGTGGGGGTTGAATCAGAGGTTTGTGAGAGATGATAATGGGGAGTTACGGGAAACCTACTGCTTCGGGTGGCTGATTGACGGCAGCGGCCTCCAATCGTCACACAGGTGAGCTGACACGCGGGCTGTGATTGGTTGAAGCGCCGCACTGTGCCAGTTCTCAGTGGGAAATGTTGTTCTGGTTTCGTGCGTAGGTCAGGTTTCTCTGGTGTGTGTTGGACGCCGGATGATCTCTAGTGTGAGTTTATTCTGAGTGATTTAAGCAGTTTTCAGACTTGGTGAATCTCAGAAAACTGCCTCGAAATGTAAAAGCCACTTTCATGATATTTTAAACATTTTTGCCTCAACTAAAACATTGTCCATTTTCACCCAAATATTGTCCTATCTTAACAAACCATACATCAATGGGAAGCTTTATTCAGCTTTCAGGTGAAGTATAAATCTCAATTTTACAATATTGATCCTTAGGACCGGTTTTGTGGTCCAGGGTCACATATATTGCAGGTAAAGCCTACGTTAGGTTTTATTTTCCAAAAACATTCAACATTTTTTGCCTCATTCTCATTAATGTAATACCAAGAAAATCTCATTCTCGTTAATGTATGGGAAAAGATTTAGACCTATTATTTGAATTAAGTATTTATGTAATAGTTGTATTGTCCTTTCTAATTAAAATAAAATCATTAAAAAAAACCATTGTATTAAAGTAATGAGGATCATCAATGACAATAATTCAATATGGTATGGTAATGAGTAGGGATGTTAACCGATGACCGTTTGACCGGTGGTTGACCGTATCAACGTTAACCGGTCAAAGTTGTCGGTAGTCGGTTAAAAAAAAAAGTGATATCTAAATTAGGCTATTATAGACAGTGGACTATACGCTACTACAGTTAGCCATCTCATTCCTCATCTTTTTGTGTTAAGTGAACAAATTATCCCTCACACTCAATTTTTCATAACTCGCCTGTTTGTACTTAATAAACCAATAAAAACATTTGGCGCGAGGTCACAGCGTTTGGGTTCGCGCGCTCACAAGGTTTGCGAAAAGTAAAGGCAACAGGCTAAAACACTCGAGGTTAGAGCGGCGTCTCTTCGGAGCTGTCATTTTCTTAAATGAGCCGTGGCAATGTTTCAAATGAGCTTCTAACCTAGACAAACGCCTTTATTTTCAAAGCGATCACCTTGTACCCAAACCATTTGAAACTAAGGAGCCATTTGTCCTACGATTACATACAACAAGCTCTTCGGCGCCGCGTTTGCGGGACTCATGTTTCGCGCTGTAGGGGATTTTAAAAAAAGTGACGTGAGTGGCAGTGTGTGTGTGTGTGTGTGTGTGTGTGCGGGAGGGCAGAGCGGCAGAGAGATGCGACAGAGTTGCGAAATTGCAGGCGCGGCTCGAAATGGCTGTTATTTCAAATAGCGTACCATATTTTAAACTAATCGGTTAACCGGTTTCAACCGGCTAATGAGGCTCGGTGGTCGGTCAAGAAATTTTTTAGTTTTCGCCATCCCTAGTAATGAGGCTCGGGTTGAAAATATTATTATTTGTCAGTGCAATTTGTTACGTTTGCCTTATTTTCATTACCTAATACAATAATTTTTTTCATTTCCATAATACAAAAAAAGAGCTTTTGTCGTGAATGTAATTTCTCACATTTCTCTGATCTGGCAGTGAATCTGTTCACCTGGCCTAATCGATGATTTAAAAACACGACTGATGTTCTCCTTGTGTTTCTCCTCCGTCACAGTAGATCTGGTTCTGCAGACGGACCCGCTGAAGTTCACGGCACCTTATGCCTCCGTGAATGACCCCTGACCTGTGAAGCCCTTCCCCTCCAGTCCCGTCCAGTCGCACGCTTCACCATGGTTTGCTACGACAACGCGAGTGTGGAGTTCTTCTACAACATGAGCAAGAAGAACATCAGCAACACGTGGAGGCCCAAAGATGTGGTGGTGGTTGGTCTGGGAATTTTCGTCAGTGCTTTCGTCATCTTCGCCAACATCCTGGTCATGCTGGCCATCTTCATGAACCGCAGGTTCCACTACCCCATTTACTACCTGCTGGGAAACCTGGCGGCGGCCGACCTGTTCGCCGGCATCTCCTACCTGTACCTGATGTTCCACACGGGCCCCTGGACCATCAAACTCTCCGTCTATCAGTGGTTTGTCCGGCAGGTAAGGTCGCAGTGATGGGTGTGTCTGGGATTGGTGTTTTATGAGTAACTGTGGTGTTGGATGGAGAAACCATGACTGGTGATGTAACACAAACCGCAAAATTCACAATAATGTGTAATGGCAGATTTCAGCCGGTTTGAGTGCTTTATGGGAAAGCTTCCGTTGTCATGATGAGGATGTTGAAGTGTGATTCTCGGTTCAAGAACAACAGCTTTTCTTGTTTCAAGTGCTGCTGAAGGTCAAAAGCGCTTCCCTTCCGTGAAAGAATGCTTTGATACTTGATGTACTGACTGTAAAAAAGCTATGGTAAAAGCCTGTTAACCCTTGTATGGTGTTCGGGTGTGTGAGACACTTATTTTTCACTTTTTTCAAGCTCATACTCATTGGCCTTGGCTTATTTTCTGTGAAGAACATATATCATAACAAATTTTCAATGACCGCCCACTGTACGCCCCCCTACACACTTATATTACACACAGGATGTTCGGGTCCTCTGGACTCGGGGCCAATAAAAGAGTG
Source organism: Labeo rohita (assembly GCF_022985175.1). Taxonomy (NCBI): domain Eukaryota; kingdom Metazoa; phylum Chordata; class Actinopteri; order Cypriniformes; family Cyprinidae; genus Labeo; species Labeo rohita. The sequence goes on from NC_066869.1 coordinate 1,062,295, forward strand.
GAAATTTTAGTTCCTGTGTAACTTCACTCTGTCCCCCATATTGTCTGCTATTAGTGTGTGTATGTGTGAATATGTGTGAGAGAGTCTGACAGAGTGTGAGTGTAAGTGTGAGTTGTGTGTTTCTGCCCCTGCCATATTCCCACACAAGGCTGTAGCACTTTAATTCGTAAATGTGATCTAACAAAGGAAAGGGGTGAATATTAGCCAAACATTCTGTTTATATTGCTTGTAATTGTGATGAAGTGAACATCTGTTGAGTATTTTAGCATAATTTTTTTAATTGTGTTGAATTAAAAACCCAAAAATGCTGCAGGTCCACCAAACCCATGAACACTGGCTGAGTAACAAAAACATGAACACCATACACGGGTTAATTGATACGTGCACTTGCTGTACTCTGAAAAGCGGATTTATTTACTGGGACATTTAATGCAATTTTACAGTAAAATTTTGTTAAATGTAGAGTTTTTAGAGCGAAAACCATACGTTGACATTCCCAGAATTCCCCCTGTGTGATACTCACTCAAAACATTTTTTTATCGGTTATGTGCGTTTAAGGTTTTGTGTTTTTCAGTGAGTGTTTATTGCATTATTTTAGTGTGTGTTACCAAGATGCTGTTTGGTATTTATGTGCCTCTATATATTAGCATTGATTTACTTCAGCTTCTAGAAAAGCGGTTTAAGATGAGCTTTGATTCCTCGTGTGCTTTTATCTGTACCACCTGTGCTTTTGGTGGTTGTCAGTGTTATAAAGGTAAAAATTAATTTGTATTCTTCACTAGATTGGTATGTTTATATTATATCAGGTAATTAAACGAACATAATTTTGTGTTTTTTTTCTGTAAATCTGTAAACTTGATGCTAGCATATTTAGTTTTTACCGTAAAGTTCTGTGCACCACAGTTGTCTGTCTTGTCTATTTAAAAACGTAAAAAAACGAAACCAAACATACATAATAATACATGTATAATGCAACATTTACTTTTGGCCCACGTCGCTCAAGCAAGATTTTTGCACTAGACGGTTAAGTACATGGTATATAGTGTGCAGTATGTGATTTGGGACACAATCTTTACTGTTAGATTTTTACAACTTTTTTTTTTATTTGTACCAATTGAATTCTCGTTTGGTGTGCGTGAATTAATAAAATGAGTGAACAAATCCTTGATTTATGGCTGCTAATTAATAAAACTAGGGATTGAATTCACGATTCATTGCCGCTAATTATACAGTTGAGGGAACGAATCCTCAATTCGTGGCAGCTAATAAATAAAACAAGGGAACAAATTCTCAATTCTTGCCTGCGAATTAATAAAATGAGGAAACGAATCCTTGAACAAATTGGCCACGATGTACTATATGCAGATGGTTTCAGTTTAGAATTGTAGCATCTGTGAACAACTCGACTAAATGTTTTTTATTTCTATATAAAAACAAACTACGGAATGGGTGGTGGGCAAGTCATGTGATGCAGCGCTGGTGTAAATGGCATTCTTCTGTCTCTCAGGGTTTGATCGACACCAGTCTGACGGCGTCCGTCATCAATCTGATGGCCATCGCGCTGGAGCGCCACCAGACCATCTTCACCATGCAGCTGCACAGCAAAATGACCAACCACCGGGTGGTGCTGCTGATCGTCGGCATCTGGCTCATCGCCATAGTGATGGGGCTGGTGCCCACTATGGGATGGAGCTGCGTGTGCAACATCCAGGAGTGCTCGAACATGGCGCCGCTCTACAGCCGCAGCTACCTGGTGTTCTGGGCCGTGCTCAACCTGCTGACCTTCACCGTCATGGTGGCCGTCTACACGCGCATCTTCGTCTACGTGCGTCGCAAGAACCACCGCATGAGCCAGCACACCTCGCAGGTCAAGCACAAGGAGACGGTGGTCAACCTCATGAAGACCGTCGTCATGATCCTGGGTCAGTTGTTGTGATTCTCACTGTAGATGTTGGCATCAATTATCGTTACAGCTGTTGTCATAGTAAACGTTATCGTGTTTCCCATATTGTGGCGTCACGTTTAATTCAGCTGCCAAATCACAGCTCTGATAATGTTGTTAGTTCTTTTGTTGGTGTTGTTGTTGTTTCAAAGTGTTTCAGGATGTAATTTTAGACTTCTAAATCCTGAGTGTGTTGAGTAAACTGGAGAATAACACTCAGCAGCTGTGCGCTGAAACACACAAACACGCGGAGGAGGAAAAGGCCTGTCCGGACTCGTCTGACTGGACCTGCGTGTTTTCATTATCTCTGCTCTGCTGTTGTCTCTGTAGAGCGTGTTCCGACAGAGCCGCGCACGTCACGCCCGCTCGCGCTCTAACACGGGAATGTCGACACACTTAACTCCGATGGCGTTCCTGGAAATTCTTGCTGTGTGCAGTCTTGGAAATATCCCTTCCTGAACATGCATTTGAGACGCTAGTGTCCTCATGCTAGTGTTTAGCGCTGACTTTCAGCAGAGCAGAGCTGACTTTAATCAACAGAAATAATGTTTATTTATGGCAGAACGACCCGGGCACATTTACAGGTCTAGTGATAATGTGGAACAGACAGCAGTAAAGTTTGTCCTTAGGTTTAACAACACACCTTTATACGCAGTCACATGATCAGTGTCACTCATTTACCTACATTTGTGTCTCCTTGAAATGAAAAAGGACTGACAGACTGAACTGCAGAAACACTGGGTCTCATTCATATTGTTTGCATTTAGCCAAAAATTCGACCTGATTCGTTTACGTTTATGCTTTTAGCAGATGCTTTTATGCAGAGCGACTTACGAAACAGGAACAAAAGCGGTTTGTCAAATTGACATTCAAAGCGAAATCAGCCAATCAGAGCACTTGCTTTTTATTCTAATTTCCTGTCGTGTTGTAATTAACAAATGCCGATAACTGTTCATATTCATGCTGATGCACTATAACCATAAAGTTTTAATAATCGCTTGAACAATTGCTCTTTTTAATCATCGTTTTTTTTTATTTATTTATTTATATATTCATTTATTTTGGTGTCATTACTATAATTATTATAATTATGTAGTTACAGTTATTGGTGTAGCTACATTTGTTATTGTTATAGTTCTTGTAAAAGTTATTGTTATTACAAGAGTTACTGTTATCACTGTAGTTATAAATGTTATAGTTATTGCTATTCTTCTTGTTACAGTTATAGTTATTACAGTTCTCGTTATAGTTACGACTATATTTATCACTATTGTTTTAATTAGAATTTTTGTTCTATTTATTGTTATGGTTCTTGTTATAGTTTTAATACTGTAGTCATAGTTACCGTTATAGTTGTCACTACAGTTATTGTTATTGCTAATTTTAGTTATTGTTGTTATAGCTGACTATATAGTTATAGTTGTCGTTATAGTTATCATTATCATTGTTGTTCTCGTTACAGTTATCATAGCATTATAGTTATTGAAGTAGTCTTTCTCTTAGTTGTTATTATAAATATAATTATAATATTGTTCATTATCACTACATTTATTGTTATAGTCATCACTATAGTTATTGTTCTGATTGTAGTTGTAATTACAGATCATTTTATCACCGAGGAACAACAGCAATTTGGCGAATTGTAAATTACAACACATTAAAACATGCAGGAGTTTGTTTGTAACGTTAATGTTAATGACACTTGAGAAGTTAAATGAGCAACTGTTTTCCTGAATTTAAGGGTGATTTGCATATGTTCAATTACCTTCATTTGCATAAAGCACACCCAGCTCATCTCCACATAAGACAAAACCCTTCTTTTACAGCCTCTCTAGAGACACACCCTTGTATTTTGTTTATTTGTTCTTGAATCTTAAATGTTTATTTTCATACGTGCTCTTTCCCCGCAGGTTGTTTCGTGGTGTGTTGGACGCCGGGTCTGGTGCTGCTTCTCCTGGACGGTTTGTGCGAATCCTGCGACGTCCTGACCTACGAGAAGTTCTTCCTGGTGCTGGCCGAGTGCAACTCCTTCATGAACCCGATCATCTACTCCTACCGCGACAAGGACATGCGCGACACCTTCAAACGCATCCTCTGCTTCCCGTGTGTGGGGTCGCGGCAGAAGGGCGAGCACTCGGGCGTCCACTTCAACACCCTCGAGCAAGAGGTATTATCAGAGAGCGACGGGAACCAGCACGACAGCAACCACCACAACAGCGTCAAACCGCCGCTCAAGCGCCCGCTTTAGCAGAACTCACTGCTGACAGTCACCTCATGCTATCAAATATGCAAAAAAAAAAATATATCATGGTCTAGCTTTTCATGATGTGGCGAAGTGTTGGTCAGTGTACTTTTGTGGTAAAAGGGCATTTTAGAGCTCAACAAGCTGTTGCTTCCCCCTTTGTACAGACACTAACACAAACATTTATGGAAGCTTGTGTCTGCTGCTTTTTATCTTACAATTCTGACTTTGTTTTCCTTGTGATTCTGAAATACGTAAACTTGGAATTGCTGGATATAAACAATTACCTTTTTTTTATTGTGTGGCAAAAGCTAAACCGAATTGAGAGAGGTAACCTCAGAATTCCAAAGGAAGAAATGTAGGAATCCAAATGTAAAATCTAGAATAAAAAAAAGGCAGAATTTTCAGATGAAAACCTAGAATTCCAAGAAAAAAGTCAGAACTTGCAAGATGTAAACTTTGAATTTTGAGAAAAATCCAGACTTATGAGATGTAAACTCAGAATTCCGAGGGGAAAAAAGTTAGGAATCCAAATGTACATTTAGAATTCCAAAAAAAGGAAGAATTTCTAGATGTAAACCCAGAATTCCGAGGGGAAAAACAAATCTGAATTGATAAACGTAAACTCAGAATTCCAAGGAATAAAGTTAAATCCAGTTGTGTATTTAGAAACCCAGAAAAAAGGCAGAATTTCCAAATGTAAACCCAAAATTCCTGGAAAAAAGTTAGACTTATGAGATGGAAACTGAGAATTCCAAGGAAAAAAAGTCAGAATTGTTAAATGTAAACTCAGAATTCTGGGGGAAAAAGTAAGAAATCCAAACATAAACTTGGAAATTATAATAAAATTTTCAGATTTCTGAGAAAAAAGTCAGATTTATGAGATGTAATCTCAGAATTCAGAGGCAAAAGGTGAGACTCGTGAGATTTAAAGTTAGGAATCCAAATGTAAATTTAGAATTTAAAAAAAAGGTGGCATTTCCAGATATATTCCAGTATATTCCCAGAATTTCAAGGAAAAAAACTGAATTTGCAAGAAGTAAAACAAAAAAAAGTACATTTAGATGTAGCCAGAGAATTCTGAATTGCAAATTAAGAAGTCACAGTTTTATTTTTTCATTGTGTAGTGGAAACAAGCTTCCATAGCCTCTACCACAAACAGAAAAGCTAACTAATGTATTGTCTGCATGGCTGAGAATGCTCGCTGTTTCTGACTTGGTTTGTCTGCGCAGGCGTAGCATTAGAATTTAGCTCTGTGTCTGACTAGCCAAATCTCGCACGTCTGCGAAACTAGAAACGCCAGTTGCGCGTTCTAATGCCGTCGCGACACATCGGTGTCCGTCCCGGCTGGTTAGCGACGTATAACCAGTGCTCATGTCGAAGCAGATACTTGATGGTGTGTTTGTTGATGAGTGTGTGTCTAATTGCTCTTCTCTTGTGTGTTGCGCAGCGGAGACGGCGCGTGCAGCAGGAGTCGTGGGTCGTATGTAGATTCGCTTGCATTTAAATCCTCAATCAGCCTCCATAATCACTCCGCCTTTAACAGTTCAACCTGATTCACGTCCACCGGCACACTAATGCTCACTAACCGGTCAGACGGGCGGCTGTTCTGGTTCCTGTGAGTGTTTACACGCGTTGCATGTCCTGCACAGCTGATGGTGTCTCTAAGGGTTTTCCATGATGGTTTCATTTTAATTTGTTCTCTAAACGACCAGTTCCTGTGTGTGCGTGTATGATGTGCATGTTTGTGAATGCTCCTCTCACGTCTTTGTAATGTTGCGGTCGCAATGTCTCTGGCTAACAGATGTGCACCGATGATGTAAATATTTGCACATTTGTCAGAGTGGCATGTGCATAAAGCATTGCACGCGAGCATCCGGTCTCTCTCACACACATGTACACACACACAGATGGTTTTGATTGAGGTCCTCTAGTGGTGCTCTTGTGTAACTGCGGCACTAGTACACGCTGTACTAACTGACTGGCATGCACGTGATTCCTGCATTAACCACATTTAAAATGTCCCTGGTTTTTAAAGAGGGCCTTTTTTACGTTTTTATCTGTTGTATTTTAAGACTTAAATTCCTGTGATCTGTACTGAAGTCTCTCATCTGAGATTCGAGGCGTGATTGTTCATCATCTCATGACTTCAGCGTCATATTTAAGAACATGTTTTGCTTCGCTGTTTGAAATATGAGCTGGACGCATGAGTTTGTGGGTTTCAGATGATTAAGACGACGATTCTGTGGTTTGATTTAACCATCTGTTTGTAATCGCCTCCTGTGACCAGTGACGTGGACACACAGATATTTTGCTCTGGTTGTCGGTTTATGATTGTGGTTTAAAGATAGTAATCAAAACAGGTGCTCAAAATGTCCGTGTGTCGTCTGGACGGTCGCTTGTTCTCTCTCTTCATCTACTGATCATTCAACACTGATAATGTGTCATTATGTTGTACAGACTTGATTTTACGGCTTTTTATTATTGATGAATAAACATGCCTGATGAAGCCGCTTCTGTCCGTCTGCTGTCTGTGATCCGCTAGATGTGCGTTTAGGGCGGGGAACATCTCCGACTGAATGGACATTCCCCGTGCTAAAGCAGTCTGTGATGCTGATTGATTGAGATCTGTCACGTTCAGCTTCGCTCATAGACACGCATGCGCTGGATCTGCTGGCGTCGGTCCGGCGCATGCGTCTCTAGACGCTTTTCTTTCACGTCCGCTCAGCTCTGATTGGGTGAGATCATCTTAACTTGGTGAAACGCAGATTTAACTAATTAACAGTTGTTTGCAGCCCAGTGTTTTCTTGGCTCTCTGTGTGTCTCAGGCTCGTAAGGCTCGCGACGGAGACGGCGCCCAGGCCAACGGAGGACAGGTCATGCTGAGGGATGCGGAGAACATGCTGGACTCCACCGAGAGCTGAGGAACATGTAGCAGAACCTGAAGGATCGACGAGTCCTGCAAACTGACGTCATGCAGTGAGCTGATTGGCTGAACAAGCTGTCATTCAGATGTATCAGATGAAGAGACTCGTGTGTGTGTGTGTGTGTCTTTGAGCTGTGACTGAGTTAGTTGTAAATATAGTTTTTATTTAATTAAAGTTTTACTGATGAAGTTTATGCATGTTTGTGTTTTATTTGAATGTGATAAAACACATTCTGTTTTATAACTGAATGCGATCAAGCAAACATTACTTGTTGTGTTTTTACAAAAGTAACACTTCAGCTGTCTGTACCAGACAAAAACACAACAAAAGCATGCAAATGTGTTGTTTAAAATATTCAAATTAACGTACTAAATTTAAACCACTTTGTGTAGTAATGTGTTTTTTTTTTTAAACTGTTTGTTTGTGAATCTTGCGGTTTTATTGTTTCTGCTGTTCTTGGTAATGTTGTTGTATTAACAATAGATCACTATATAATGACAAACCACATTTCTATTAATTTCCAGTGTGGAGTATTCCTGGATCTGTTTGGAGTTTTTAAACATATGGTTATGAAATAACTAATGACATAATTGTTTATTTACAATTGTCCCTGAATGTCCCTAGAAAACCTAGTGTACTTTGCTTTCTGAAGTGTTGGTGGTAATTTTTGTGTAGATAAATTTGTGCACTAATTTTACCATGGTAAATCCACCCTAATTTAAACAAATTTGCAAGATGTCGACTTTGAATTCTGAGAAAAAGCCAGACTTGAGAGATGTAAGCTCAAAATTCAGAGGGGAAAAACGTTAGGAATCCAAATATACATTTAGAATTCCAAAAAAGTAGAATTTGTAGATGTAACCCAGAATTCCAAGGAAAAAAATCATCGGTAAACTTAAAATTCTGAGAAAAAAGTAAAAAAAAAATATATTTAGATGTAAACTGAGAATTCCAAATTGTGTTAGAATTGTCATTTTTATTTCTTTACAATTTCCAGTGTGGAGTATTACTGGATCTGCTTGGAGAATCATATGTTAAGATTTCATAGAAATTCTGAAATATTTTATTTTTTTTGCGCTTAACCGCATTGTACCGCCCAACTGGATGTGATGCATTTTATTCAGAACTGAGCATGACCATAAAATGTTTGCACTGAAATGTTTATCTTCACTGTATCTTTAAAATGTCTGGTTATGAAATAACTAATGACATAATTATTTATATTTGTTTACATCAAATGTTCCTAGAAAACCTAGTGTGCTTTGTTTTCAGATGTGTAGGTGGTAATTTGTTTTATGGAGATACATTCGTGCACTAATTTTACTGTGGTAAATCCACGCGCGCTTTAACGTGTGCCGCGGGAATTTTGTAATTTTTGAAAGCGCACGGTTTTTTGGCGTCATTCGCTTTTGTTTGTTTTAACTGTTCAAACAGCCCGTTATGCTGCTTGATATCAAACTTTTATTTTATACTATTTTAATTGATTTATAGTAATTATGAACGCACTGGTTTATAGCGCAAGTAGTTTGACAGTTTACTGTGTTTCTAATTATTTATCTATAACGGCTGATGGCTTCGCTTTGGATCAATCGGAAGGAAACGGCTGCTTCACGAACAGATTTCGCGCGTTTACCACTAGGCGAAAACGCGGCAGGGCAAACCGGCTTAAACCAGCTTCATATCTCACCACAACCGGTATTTTCATCATCAAGATACTGTCGAAACACTGCCGTCTTTACATAAGCCTTATTTCGGCATCGTACCATCCCTCAGCGCCGTGGGAGGATGAATGTGTCAGAGTCGCTGCAGGAGCGCTAGCACAGGGTTGTGTTCTTTTATTCACAGTGAATTAATATGGAATCAGATCGCATATAATGAAGATGAGTCAAACTCAAACACCTCTGAACATTCATCACTAAATGGTACATTAAAGTCCATAATTAACCACGTTAAGCAGGTTCAGCTGGAGCTCCTCTGGATCTGGGTGGAGAAGTTTCTGGAAATAAAGAAGACGTAAGCATCAGGAATGAGGTGAGCGGATGATTGTACTCGCTTTAACAGACAGTTCAGACAAAGATGAACATTGTGTCACACCCTCGTGTCCTTCAAACCAGGACGTTCTCCTGTGGAACTCAGTGGTAGATGTTTAGCGGGATGTTCATGCTGCTCTTTTACAGTAGGAAGCCAGTGACTGTCAAACTCTAAACAAGACAAAACAACGGTCTAATTCTCATGGAAGGCCATTTCTGTCACATTTACTAGATTATAATTGACGTAAATCAAATTACAATATACTAAGTCGTTATTTTGATACTTGAAAAAAAAAAGGAAAGGACGTGAAGTGTGGCCTTGTATGGTGACCTATACTCTGCATACACTGTAAAATCTAATTAGTTGGGCTTACTTAAAAAAAGCATGCAAACCGATTGCCTTAAAAAAACTAAGTAAAGTGAAATAAGAATAGTATGTTGTATTGACAAATGCTTAGTTAGTATAGTTTACTTACACGGGAGCTCTAGTAACTAAAAAAGAACTGTAGGGGGTACTTGATCATTTACTTCAGGCTTACACTTGACTTAGTATAGCTACTCACAGACTCCCAGAGTGCATTGCGGCATGAATAAATTATGCAATTGCTTTGTTTTACTGTTGTTGTTTTTATTTGCTAATTTTATTTACTGACTTGTGTCAGCAGTAACACAACAAAAAGAGAAAATAAAATAATATAATGGTTATTGTCACAATTAATAAAAATAAATAAAATTGAATTGTTACCATCGTTGTGATTCTCATGCTGAATGTTGAAGTTTGTGACTTGAGCACATTATCACAAATATTAAAGGAGTGTCTCAACCCAATAAAGTTTCTCAAGGTGTTTATGAAGAACAATAAAGCTGTAAAAGATCATTAATAAATATAAAAAATACATTAGCTAAAGAATTGGAAAGATCTAGTTAATCGAAACATCAGAATTTGAAGGTTACCTTCTAAAAGCAACCTACTTATTACTTCTCTTCCCTTGAAATCAAAAACTATGACTTCATGTTGCATTGCTGCATCAATAGGAAGAAAATTATAATAAAAAAAGCAAAGTTCCAAGTGCCCAACCAAACGGAACATTAATCGCTATAATGGTAAGTAAAAAAATAATAATAAAAAAAAATAAATAAATAAAATAAGACACACCAACAACATTTTACGAAAATCAACATCAATTTATGAAGTCAGCTTATGTGATGTTCTCTCAAATATGTAGCTGTATTGAAACAACATTCAAGATGACTTTGGGAAATGAGTGAATGTAACTAGTGAAAAATAACTGCAGATTAACAATTGCCACCTCAAAAAAAATTGCTTTTCTTCTTTCTGTTGTTATTTTGCAAATTAGCAACATATTAGTGCACTGCTGCCTCTCACTGGTTTATTAATGTCATTGGTTTCTTTGTGGCTACTTGAATATTTTAAGCAAGCATCACTCAAAGTAGTAAGTAAACTGTTTTACTCGCTTGAAAGTAGCTGTAACTTAATAAAACCTAGTAAGTATAGCAACTAAGTAAAGATAACTAATTATATCTAAGTAAGGTAAACTATTGGATTTTACAGTGTACACTCTCATGATTGACACAAGTTTAAATGTCCACCTGAATGTGGAAGTGTCATTCGCCTCATAACAGAAAGATGCTTTGTTTTTTGTTTTTTTAAAGATTAATTTTTGGTATTTTTATGCCTTTTTGGATAGGACAGTGTAGTTGGACAGGATGCAAAGAGGGTGGGATCGGTAAAGGTCCACGAGCCAGGATTCGAACTCGGGTCGCCCGTAGCGCAATAGCGCTATATATCGACGCGCTAAGCACACTGCTATTGGTGCCAACCCCTGCACACATTTTTATATGTGTAGTTATATTTTAAAATATTAAGTTTGATTAAGTTGGTCTTTTTACTCCATTTTAACATGGATTTCTATGGAGACCAGAACATGAGAGCACCCAAACAGAAGTTAGAATCCATCATGGTAGGACTCATTTGTTACTCATGAAAAGGAGGATACAGACATTTATGACAATTAAAATGATGACAGCAATTAGTAATGTGGAATTAAATGTCATCATTGTCACATAATTTCGATTATGACCTATTGACAATTAAAATTACATAAATATAATTTGTCAATTATGACTCTTTATTTTTCAAAATTATGAATTAGTATCCCATTTTTAACTTTTTCCAAGTCTAAATATTTTTTTTAAATAGCATAACTTAGTATCTCATAACTTTGTCTTTTTATGTCATAATTATGATTTTCAAAAGTGTGATTTTTTTTTTTCTCATGTGATGTAAATGGTCATATTTACAATATTTTGTGTCTTTTTTGAAGTTTGACAGCCGTTGCTTTCCTTGTTATGCAAAGACTCACCCCTATAGGTGGCGCTACAGTGATTGAAAGCGTGAAATCGCTCATAACTCCTAGACTGTTTGCCGTAGATATTTGTCTGATTCAGTCGAGCCTTGACATGTGTAATCTAGAGACCCTCATGACAAAAAATTGTCAAAAGAATTTAAATTGGTGATTCACGTTTGTGACATAATGCCAAACTGTTCGAAGTAGGCCAGGCCACTTTTACTAAAATGGCTGTAACTTGAATGCAATGAGATGTCTTTACCAAACTCAGAACACGTATAAATGTCAAATCACTTTTTGGTCAGATTACAAAAAATTGGGGAGTCTGACCACTTGGTGGCCCTGTAACAGGAATAAAACTTGAAAATGGCTATAGCTGCGTGCTTGTTAGTCTGATTGACTTAAAATTTGGCATACAGTGTCTTTGTCCAAGGTGCTATCCATATCTATGAGGGCATTGGTGTATCTTAAAAAAAAACATGGCCGCCATAAGCCAGTCAAATTTGAGCTCCTATTGGATGAGGTTAACAAAGAATAATCAGAAAGAAACTTGATGGGCCTGTTTGATTTATGTGTGTGTGTCATCGTCACTCCTAGTCAACCACACCACATTCATTTGGGACCAGTGCCACCTATTTGTCAAAAATGATGAATCATTAAATAATATTTGTAGTGATTTTATTTATGAATTTCTGCCTTTTTGGATAAAATCATCTTTAAATGATTTTAAATGAGGCAGTCTTTGGATGGACATGAGAATGAGTCTAATATTAACTGAACTCTCATATTGTAGGATCTGTAGTGTGTGCGTTAGAAATAAAGCAGATGCGCGTATCTCTCTGACCCACATTCGCTATCACAGGATGAAGTTATCAGTGTGTTCACGGTTATTAATGTCGTGTCTGTAATAGTCATTTACAGCAGTAAAACATGAGTTACTCAACACTGCTGGACGATTACAGCACTGTTACATTTCCAGCTGCACTGGCTGACAGCAGAACATCAAACCCACATCCAATACTGATGCTCATATTTACAGCCCAAACCAGCAACAGGACTTATGATTGATTGGTTTCGATTCCTGCAGCCCCGCCCACAACCAATCTGATCGGTCCAAAGTAGAACATTCATCTTTGCTGAGTCTGAGTCATTATTTCCAGCTCACGAAGAATCTCTTGTGCCGCGTCGACCGCCTCTTTCCAGAACCTGGCAGCAGTTTCTTTGGAGACAGTGATGCTCTTCTGCTGTCGCCGAGCAACAGCGTCAGCATGGATCTGTTCTTCTTCTTTTTCTTCTTCTTCTTCGTTGTCTTCTGCAGTGAGATCACCCTCTTGAGTCCCTCCCAGGACATGACGGATCTGACGTCACTGGATCCGGACAGAGTCCTGGAGGAGGATCCGCCCATTCCAGCCTGACGGAGGAGACGTGCGAGCACGAGGTTACACAACACGTGTGCGAACTTCGGAAAACACACAAATACAGGGACGTTTCAGACCACAACATGAGTCTTACACAGCTCTACTGGCTCATCAGCGTCATTAATCAGCAGAACGAGCAGCATTTCTGTACCGTGTTAGTGTGCGATTCGTCCTGTACTGTCGGTCCCAGTGTTCGTGTGTCAGATTCCTTGAGAAAACTCTAAAACAGATCAGCGAAACAGCAGCAAGTCAGTGATACTGATCATCTAAACTGGAAAAACGAATCTATACTCCTCTTGTAATGTGCTCCGGTTATCAGCAAAGTAACCACAGACGATCAGAGATGTACACGCACCTTTTATTTCACCTGAACCAGTTATTCTGCATTTCACGGCACGTCACGTGATCAGCTGTTGGTTCACGCTCTGCACCATCACAGCACTCTGATGATGTGATTTGGAAATGATCTGCTGAGATTCTAGAAGCTTCTGTGTTGTGTTGACATTCACCTCATCTACTGTTTATCTTTAATCATCCGCTGCTGTGGTTCCTCACTGTTTATGTAGGCGCAAGGCCCTCTAAACATGTTAATGTCATCCTTCCTGAAGTTTGTGTACAGCTAAAATATGATACACACACTATTTATAGATATTGTAAAGTGCACTAAAACCAACTTCAACTTATTTTTTTTAAACTTTTTAGATAAACTTGATTTTTTTTTAAATACAATTGACTTCTAAACTTATGATCTTAAGTTGAAGTAAATTATTAAGCCATTTTCTGTGAATGTGTGAGACTTCTGGTTTGTTAGCACTTGAAAGAAATAATGAGAAGAATAACAAAGTGCAGTAAACGCAAAACTGTTTGCACTACAAACCAGTATGTATTATTAAAGGAGAAATTTACTTCCAGAACAACAATTTACATATAATGTTCTCACCCCCTTGTTATCCAAGATGTTTGTGTCTTTCTTTCTTCAGTCGTAAAGAAATTATGTTTCTTTAGGAAAACAATTTAGGAATTATCTCCAAACCGCAGTTTAAATGCTGTATCAAATAGCTCTAAACGATCCCAGCTGAGGAAGAAGGGTCTTATCTAGTGAAACGATCAGTCATTTTCGAAACAAATTGACAATTTATTTTATTTTCAACCTCAAATGTTCGTCTTGTCTCGTCTCTGTGATGCGCACATGTAGTCTGTGTAACCTGAGTCAATACAGTTAGGGTATTATTTTTTTTTAAATGACCAATTGTATTGCTAGATAAGTCCCTTCTTCCTGGCTGGGATCGTTTAGAGACGTTTAAACTGCATTTTTGAAGTTCAAACTTGGGGGCACCATTGAAGTCCACTATATGAATTAAATCCTGTTTTTTTTTGGTTTTTGTTTTCCTCAAGAAACAATATCTTATCGACTGAAGAAAGAAAGACACGAACATCTTGGATGACAAGGGGGTGAGTGAATAAACTGTACATTTTTGTTCTGGAAGTGGACTTCTCCTTTAAGATAAGAGATTGAAATAATATGGTAAGATAAACCAGTTTGCAATATTGAGCAAAAACAAGCTGTTTTGTACAGCTAAAAATAACTTGATGCGGATGAGACCGGAAGCCACACCTATAAAATTTACAAATGGCTGAGCTCACTCTTAAGGGAAAAATAGTTTCTGTGTGGGGGAAAAACGTTTCCTTACTGATTCCAAAGTAAATATTATGTTTACATCAAGTTTTTTCTACACACTAAATGTTAGAGGTACGAACATGAAATTTTTAGTCCAGAATCATTTTGCATAAATGAATAATAAAGTTCATATGCAAAGGCTTTACAGTGATGTTATCATAAAGGTCCAACAAAACACCCTGATGCGCACAAGTAATAAAGTAATATGCCTGTTTATAATTTTTAATTGTTAAACAATGACTGTGAATAAAGTGATAGAATCAAAACTAATTTATGTATGACCAGTTAAAAACTAGCCTACACTGAGAAGGAACTAAAAAATAAGAAAGACGGAACAGGACTCTAGTTCGCAGCTCCCTCTGCTGGATGAACGCGTGTAATTGCAAGTTTCGAGTGTAAATGAAGGTCAGAGTCAGTCCAGCTCTGTTCAGCCCCCTCAGGAGCTCAAGGGGTTCGGGTGTGTGTTCTACAATCAGTGTGAGGAGCTGTGAACTAGCAGAAAAAAAAAATCTTTCTTTCTTTCTTTCTTTCTTTCTTTTTTTTTTTTTCTTTCTTTCTTTCCTTCTTTCTTTCTTTCTTTCTTTCGCCCCGCCCATCCTGACACGTGATTGGACGCCCGCGGTGTGATTGACAGCTCAAGCAGGACACCTGACGCTCGGTGGCTGCGGCCCATGCGCGAGGGGGACGCGGGGATGGGCGGCTCCGCGGCAGCGGGATGCGATGCGGCGCGTTCGGTGACGGATCATCGCGCTCTCTTCGCTGTGTGGAACATCTGCAGGCGCCGCTCAAACCGCAGAATGACACAGTAGGAATCGCCCTGTCGCACCGTCATTTCTTTTAGTCTCCAGTAACGGCGTCCTCGCGTTCCTCCGGCGATGGACGCGTCTGCAGCGAAGAAAAGCGCGCCGGTGCCGGACATCTGCCCGCTGGACCGATACGACCCCACCCGAGCCAAGACCCGCGCCAGCCTGAGCTGGATACTGAGCCGGAGCCGTGGACCTGAAGGTAAACCTGCGCGTGCGTGTGTCCGCAGCATCAGCATCAGCATCAGCACCAACATCAGCACCAGCATTCAGCATCAGCGCGCGCTCGCTCACGCAGCTGGTTGAACAGAGACAGGGGTGTGTGTGGGTGTGTGAGCGGGATTTATTTTGTTAGTGTTAGAGATGGGCTGTGCGTGTGTGGTTCAGTGATTCAGCAGATCATCACATAACGGGATGAAATAGCAGGTCGACCACGCTACGGTAGCGCACAATCTCCACGAACCCCAAATATTAACACACACACTGGAATGTCTTTGTTTTTGCACGTGCACGTGCGCGCGCTCGCGCGTTTCAAGAGCGTCACCGGACTTTCAGATGGAGCGTCATTGTCTAAAGCCGCCCGGGGCCTTTTTAAGAGAATCAGACATTATACCAGACAAATGTGGAGCACAAAACCAGTCTTAAATATCACGGGTATATCTGTAGCAATAGCCAAAAATACATAGTATGGGTCAAAATGATCGATTTTTCTTTTATGCCAAAAATCATTAGGATATTAAGTAAAGATCATGTTCGTGAAGATCTTTTGTAAATTTCCTACCGTAAATATATCACAACTAGTAATATGCATTGCTGAGAACTTAATTTGGACAACTTTTTTGCACCCTCAGATTATCAAATAGTTGTATCTAAGGGTAAAAAATAAGGGTATAAAAAATTTACCCTTCTGACTGGATTTGCGGTCCAGGGTCACAAATGATGTCTTCAAGACTTGATTAAAGCCATCGTGACATTTCAAAACTATATATAGATGTTATATAGATATATATGGCTTAAATTATTAATAGCACATGTGTTATTATGCATTGCTTTGAAATAATTGATTCTCAGCTGGCCAGTCTCTCATATCTCCACACTCTCGTTCTCCTCTCATGATAAAATCATTTGATTTAAATCAATATTTTGTTCATATATGTCTGTACATTTACTTGTTTTGTAAGTAGATGTGTGGTAATGGACATTTATTCAGTTGTTATCACAAATAATCCAATCAGGTTGACACTGATCACCTGTCAAGGTTTATTTTGTGATAGTGATTTTCACACATGATTTGTTGAAGGTAAATATTGATCAAATCTGCAGTGAGATCATCAGATCACGAGCTGCTGTGTTTCTGTCAGCGTGTCCGTAGTGATTCAGATGTAGGTCATGAGAACTGGAGAGAGACGTGAAGGGCCGTTCATTCAACTGTAGTAATGTTAGTATAGTGTAGTAGCCCACACAACACACCACAACACACACACATACGTATAATATACACAACACAGTTTGAGCTGTAGTTCACCACTTACAGGAGTCCTGCTCTCTCTCTCTCTCTGTGTGTGTGTGTGTGTTTTTCTCAGAACACTTGTGCTGCTTTGAGCAAAAACTCTGGATGTGGGTCACTCTGTGTGTGAGAGAGAGATTTGCGTGACTGAGAGAAACACATCATGAAGTGTCTCTTGTGAATGACTCTTTCTCTGATCGTGTGTCAGACTTGTGCAGATCACATCACAGTCAAAGTCACCTCATTACGGAGCCACTAAAGGGATCAGGGTGGGAGGAAAAAATATTTTTCTAATTTTTTGCATTCTCTCTTTTGCATTTTCTATCACAAAGATATTTGAGTTCTGGCAAACACTTCCTGTTTACTTTACAGCTTTCAGCGGTTCATACAGCTCTGTACTTTTTTTTTCATAGTTTAATTTTGAACTTGAACTCAAGTATAAAGAAATACAGTCAGTGCTTAGTTCAAGGCACAGTTTTGCAACATTCTAAAATGCTTAATGTGGCTTAATGCATTAAAACAGTGTTTTTAAATGACCAAACTCAGTAAACACATTATTGATAAAGCTATGTACAGACAGACAGATGAACCTAGAATACAAAAGCAAGGCGATTAATTACGCATTAAGTGTTTTCCTCCGATAACGTGGCTTAATGCATTAAAACGCTTTATTGATTGGCTTAGACGGTGGTATAAAAGGGCTGAAGCGAGTTCTGTATATAGTTTATTAATGAATTATACATACAGGAAAGCAGGTAAGCCCAGAATATGAACAGAAAGCACTAAATTACACATTAAGCATTTTCCTCTCATGAAGAAAATGCGGGTTAATGAAGACGGTGACAAAGAAAAAAGACCAAATGTGCTATAGAAATGATTAAAAATATATTCTGTGTACATACAAGCAGAGGAGCCCAGAATATGAGCTGAACTGCACAATAAGTGTTTACTTCCCCATAGAAAAGCTTAATAGCACTTAATGTGGCTTAATATAAGAAGACAGTGAAATAAAAAGCCCCAATTTTATATTTTATCAAAAATATATACTATGTACAGGCAAGCAATGTGGTAATCCATTAAGCCACGTTAGGAGTTTAAAAATATTTTTCCTCCCAGCCCAAATCTTTTTCCACCACAACGTCCCTTTAGGGGCTCTGTACTGTCTTCTCAGATGGGTTTTCGAAGAAATGGAGTGTCTTGTGAAATATTAGAATTTAAAACAGATGTTTTCTATGTGAATAGCTGTTAAAATGTAATTGCTGTGATGCGCAGCTGAATTTTCAGCATCATTACTCCAGTCTTCAGTGTCACATGATCCTTCAGAAATCATTCTAATATGCTGATTTGCTGCTCATTTCTGATTATTAGCAATGTTGAAAACAGTTGTGTTTGCCTAATATTTTGGTGGAAACAGTCACACATTTTTCAGGATTCACAAATGAATTGAAAGTTCAAATGAAATAGATGTCTTCTGTTACATTATAAAAGACTTTACTGTCACTTTTGATCAAGTTAGTGCATCCTTGATGAGTAGAAGTTCATTTGGTTTGGTGGCTTATCACTGTGTGTCTGTAGAGAGTGTTTCTGCCGCTCTGAAGGAGGATGGAGTCGTGTCACCCGCTCTAGAGCGCCTCCTGCTGTCCGGTGATCTGTACTGCAAAGTGTTCTCCTCACACGCTCTGTCCGGCGTAGCAGCGCCACCTAGAGACCTCAGCTCTCTGCTGCAGCTCCTCAGCCGCTATGACCTGATCCCGCTTCACACGGACCAGCAGAAACCCGTCGATGAGACGCAGCTGAGCCAGAAACCAATTAACATAGTGAGTGAATCAGACACAGACACACTGCACTAATGCATGCAGCTAGTGTGATTGGCTGACAGATGTCTCTCTCTCTTCTCTGACTGGTTACAGGGGGCCCATCTGGCTGTGATCGATTCGCTGATGTGTCTGAGCGCCATGGAAACCGTGGGTCGGGTCAAGATGGCGAAGGAGACGGATCAGTTCGGGTCCAACAGGGGCTGGGAGAACTCACTGCTCTTCTGGATCAACAAGGTTCATGCCTGATCCTCAATCTAGAGCCTTAAACCAAGACCCAGATCTAGATCTCAGCAGTCAGCTATATTTCTGTAGTGCTTTGTATTATACAGATTGTTTCAAAGCAGCTTCAGTCATGAACAGGAAAACAACAGAATCAATGATGCAAACTGGTCTTCAAATATGAGACAAATTCTGATTCTTTAGTAAAGCAGCCCTAGCAAAACTATATTATCACTATTCAGCTCATTTCTGTAAGTTTTATTCTTATCCGCTAGTGTCAGCGCCATCAAATTGATGATAGTACCAAATATTAGATGTCTTCTAAGGAAGTGGAGTGAAACCAGATCTAACTGCAGTGTGAACACAGCATATGGCTTTAATTTTTTGCGCAGGTGAATCAGAAGTTGCGAGAGAGTGCTAATGTTGAGGATAATCTGAAGTCAAACACCTGCACGGACCTGCAGCCGGCTCAGCCATCCGTAAGTGAACACACACAAACATACGCACACACTGTGTGTTACTGATGCTAATGCTAATCCTGGTCTTTCTCCTGTGTGTTTCAGTGCCCACAGCGCTGGTACTGGAAACTGGTCCCAGTGAGTATTACAGCTCTAATAACACACACAGCAGCCTGAGTCTCAGTTACTGACGGGACTCGCTGGCTTTTCATGATTAATAATACGTCCTCATTGCATATGTGATTGTGTATGACACTGATCATGGATATTAAACCAGAATTTAAACATTTATCAAGAGTATCTGTCTGCTGATGTACCCCACAGAAGTGCCTTATTTTGATTGATTGATGTGTTTTGATTGGGGTTGGTAAGACTGCATTTATTTGATCAAGAATATTGAAAAGAAACATAAAACATAAATGTCTTCACTGCCACTTTTGATCGATTTAATGCATCCTTGCTAAATAAAAGCATCATTTTCTTTAAAAATATACAGCTGACCCCTAACTTTTGAACGGTAGTGTGTATTTACCAATATTTGGCCTTTCTCCTTTGTCTCAGAACACACATTTTACCCATTGAATGACATGTGCGCTGATATCGGTTCGGCCAATAGGAATCGGGGGGTGGGGATCCAGCAGTGTCTCCGCCCCCATTTTACTTCTGTTTGTCATGTGACTGTGTGTGAATCTGATTGCCGTAGCGACGACCCCTGGGCATTTACCCGTGTGCTCTCTCTGCCATACTGCACCCAGCATGCCATCGCATTTTGTTTGAAGGAGTCGGGGAATAAGCCTCCTGTGGTAACGTATCCGCCCGCCTCCTGTCTCCATCACACACACACACACACACACACCTCTGCATGATGTCATCACTGTCCTGTGTATGATTTACACTCCTGTCACAGATCTCTGCAGGAACACATGGTTATTATAGTGTATTCTTGGTTGCAGATCACTTTATTACTTACATAATTCAGGTTTTCTTCCAGTCTCACACACTTGCTTTCATTTTCTTTGGTTTGTTTCTCACTGTCACCTGCTGTATTTCCATGGCTGGACTCTGGATGGCACTCCACCTCGCTGAAGCTGACATTTCACCCTCACATATTCACTCAGTCACTCACACACATCAGTGTTTCGTTCTTCCCCGCCACCCTTCACCTGTCCTGTGTGTGAGTGAATCTCATGAAACCATGAACATTTTCTGTATTTCGTCCCAAAACCAAATGGAAAAAATAAAATCTTTTAAAATTTCAAATAAAGACAACATAGCCTGCTTTTTGTATTTAAGTTTGCGTAATGACATTTTGGTGTCATTTAATCTCTATAAACTCATTACTGCAAAAAGCACTGACATGCATGAGCAACCTGTAATTTACACTGATTTTCATCAAATGTTGTAATTCCATAATTAAAGGTGATGATAAAAGTAATGAGAATCACTATTGCATGCATTTTTTGCATTTACAGTAAAGAGAACTTTGTGAAAATAGTCAAAATTTAAATAAATCTAATTCCTAAAAATAGACTTAATTATCCTTATGTACAGTGTAAATTCTTCTTTTTCTTTCTTTTGATTCTGGGGTGAGATGTGAGCCAGACATGTTTACATGAGATTATGAGTGTGTGTTTCTATTGTATGCACTGGCTGGTTTGTGCTGGTTTTGTTTCAAGTGTGTGTGTGTGTGTGTGTGTGTGTGTGTGTGTAAGTGATTGTGTGTGTTGAGCGGATCTGAGCAGCTCTCTGAGAGCGACTCCTCCTGCACGCTGGCATTCACTCAATGATCAGTCACTGAAGGACTGTGATGAGTTGTGATGCACTTTTCTATCAAATGCACATTCACTGATAGTGTTGAAATGAACAGTGAATGAATCACTGATTCTATGAGTCAGTCAGATGGAATAAAAGTGAATCTGATTCACTTGAAAGAAGAATGTATGTTTTTGTTGCTGTTTCCCTCCCTGGTTTTCTTTGACAGTCTTTCTTTTGAAATAAATATTTTTCATTCTTCTGAACACTTCTGAACAGCTTTCCTGCCATTTGTGTGTCCGTTTGTCTGTCTCAGATCCGTTACAGGAAAGATAAGGTTCAGTCTAAACAGACTCCGGTGTTTGTTGTGGTTTCCGGAGTGAAGGATCTCTCTAACGGCTGCGCCATCGCTGCTGCGGTTCATTTCTACTGCCCTCAAATTCTACCCCTGGAGGGTAAAATGCACACGTTTATCTGGCTGTCTACAGACAGAAAAAACTTGAAAACTACCCATATTTTAGAAATGTTAATTACTTCTTTCTGTTTGTCCCTGTAGATGTGTGTTTGAAAGACACCATGTCTGTGGCAGACAGTATGTACAATCTCCAGCTGATCAGAGAGTTTTGTGAAAGTCACCTAAGGAGCTGCTGCCCCCTACAGCTGGAGGATTTACTGTATGCCCCACCCACTTTACAGGTGAGATATGCCCCACCCACTTTGCAGGTGCCTTGTGCCCTGCCCACTTTACAGGTGAGATAGACATGCAACAAACAATTTTTATTCAGTATTTATTGAGAATCATGAATATGTAAACATTTTGTCCCCAAAAGGTAAACATTATGTGCTTCCTTTCGGAGTTGTTTGCCACATTTGAAGTCCAGAAACCAGACTTCATCAAGCCCAAACATACACTGGACCTAACAGGTGAAAATAAACATACATAAACCTTTGAGCAAACACAAAATCACACAGCACCTTTAGATTCTAAACGAGCTCTCTGTTGCCCTGCAGATGCATCAGATCTAGTCGACTGCACGAGTCCTATCAGTGGCAACAGCAACAGGTAAAGCACTCTTTACAAAACACTAAGAAACTGCTTTATCTTGTTAGCAGACATTTTATGTTGAACTGCATCATATGATTTGATATCTATCTTGTAGCGGAACTCCATCTTTCCTTCTGAAGCAGTCGCTCCTGCCTCAGTCCTCCTCTGTGTCTGGTGAGAGTTCTCTAGAATGTAAATTCTTGTTGTTTTGCATGTAGAGTTTGTTCTACAAGAAGGGCTTTCTGTAGAATTTGTAGTTTTATATTTGAAATAATGTGTTCTGTATGTAAATTAATTATTGCTTTCATATTTGATATGTAGAAGGACGGGGCTGGAGCAAAAAGCAAATTAGGTATGTCTGTTTAAAATGGACTTTTAGTTCCAGAAAGTATAATTAATTTAATTTTTATGATCAAAATTATGCAACTGAATAATACTGTAAATCAGGGGTCACCAAACTTGATCCTGGAGGGCCGGTGTCCTGCAGAGTTTAGTTCCAACTTGCCTCAACACACCTGCCTGGAAGTTTCAGTACCTAGTATGCAGTACCTAGTAAGACACTGATAAGCTGATTCAGATGTCTTTGATTAGGGTTGGAGCTAAACTCTGCAGGAACGAGTGTGGTGATCCCTGCTGTAAATCATTTAGATATTTTCATTTTCATTGTATATTTTCATTCATCAAGCAACAGGGATCTTCAGTCTTTTTAACTTTCTTTGTCTCAGCCGTCCTCTTTCTGCCGTGGCCTTCAGCATCCCATTCCCACTGGACAGCGATGTTGACGTTGTTATGGGCAACCCTCTCTTCCGTTCCGTTAGCACAGATAGCCTCACCATGGTAACCAACCCCGGTCCTTACACTCCCCCAGAGGATCTGAGTAAACTCATTGGTCAAGCTCCTCTAGGAGAGTTGCCTACCATAGAAGAAGCATTACAAATTATTCATACTGCCCGTCCGGTACACAATGAGCCCCGGCTGCGGCCAGAGGGAGCGCCGTCTGGCTTTTACCTCCACTCCCCTGAGGGGGGTGATACAAGACTGAGCAGCTCTGCCCCCTGCCGGTCAGGGATGATGTATCGACCATTTGGAGGGGGGCCTGATAGAAGCGGGAATCGTAAACGGCAGTCTGTTGGTTCACAAGAAAACCAAGAAGGTTTAGAGTGCGACACACCAGAAGACTCTCCCAAAACCTCCTCCAGTCCAGCCAACGGACCCAAGACTGGTCGCATGACTAACTTTGCTGAACGCAGGAAGATGATGCCAGAATCCCCAATTAATTCCAGGTCCCAGGAGTCGTTGTTGAGCCCTGCGGGGATGAGCCCTGTTGGGGCAGTGGAGGCGCAGGAGCTAGGTGCACGTCTGGAGGAGAAGCGTAGAGCAATTGAAGCTCAAAAGAGGCGGATTGAGGCCATCTTTACCAAGCACAGGCAGAGGCTAGGCAAGACGGCCTTCCTTCAACTCCAGAAGAAACAGGGGGAAGAACTGGAAGATGATGGACAGTCCCTCACTCTGGATGAACGACTGACACGAATGGAGCAGCAACTGCAACAAGAGGAGGACAGAGAAAAGGAGGAGGAAAAAAGGAAAAAGAAGGAGGAAAAGAAAGAAAATGATGAAGAACAGAAGAAGATGGAGAATGCTGGTGATGTATTAGCTCCACCTAAACTGGAGAAACAGGTTACCTTTTCTGTTGAAGCAAAGAAAGAGGAGGGGAAAGAGCCACCATTGGTGGAATACAATGAGGCAGTAGCCAAGCTAACCTCCACCTTACAGTCCCTACAAAAGGACATGCAGCGTCTTACAGAACAGCAACAAAGGCTCATGGGAAAGAAAACTCTGAGTTCCCCGAAAAACACCCCCTCAAATAAGACACCTACCTCCAGCAAGCCTGGGTCATCCCAGCTGTTTCCAAATCACCTGCTACACCCCCTCATCTTTCTAGAGACTCCACCCGTATCATTTCACCCTCTGGATCTCCATCACGCTCTGTTCAACTTTCTGACACACCCAAATCCCCTAAAAGTTCAGCAACATCTGCTCCACGTAGATCCCGCGGTGCTGCTCCCAAGAGCCCCAAACGCCAACGTCCCTCCCGCCCCACAGACCTCGGCTTCCAGCCTCTCACACGTGTCCTTACACCCCCACAGAACGTGGACACGCTTCCCCATCTCCGGCGAGTTTCTCCGAGCCAGTGTCAGGTGCAGACCTGCTCGTCGCTGCGACTTGGTGGTCCATGCACGCC
This sequence comes from Labeo rohita, assembly GCF_022985175.1. Lineage (NCBI taxonomy): Eukaryota > Metazoa > Chordata > Actinopteri > Cypriniformes > Cyprinidae > Labeo > Labeo rohita. The sequence goes on from NC_066869.1 coordinate 1,086,744, forward strand.
CCAGGACTCTCCGCCGCAACCTGCTGCGCCTCAAGAAAGCACCTCAGAATCTGGATCCAGTGACCATCACACCCCAATCTTTAATCTGGAGCTGGAGGCTGGCCCTCCATCTGCACTCCCAGCTGAACTGTTAGGAGGTGGGAGCAGCTCAGGAGCCCCATCAGAATGCTCATTTGAAAGCGACATGCTGCTTAGCAGTGCTCTTGTCAAAGATGAGACAGAGGGTGCAGGGACGGTGGGAGATGACACGGATCTGGAACAGGGTGCAGAAATATTCTCATCAGATTCCATGAGCGACCAGACAGAGAACGAGAGCAAGATGGGACTCGATGTGTTCTTCAAGGTTTGTGAAGGACTGCTTGTGCTTTGGTTGATTGTACGTGTCTGAGGTGTTTGTAACGTGTGTCTTTGTGGGTGTTCAGGAGGAGGGTCTCTCAGAGGAAGAGATGGCCCAGAAAAGAGCTCTGCTGTTGGAGCGGCAGCAAAGACGAGCTCAAGAGATCAAGAAACGTGCAAGACATGGACAAGACCTGGAGAACAGGTAAGAACATGTACTTGTCCAAACCTGTTCATTCAGGACCTTCATATAGGACTCATTTATCTCTGCTTTCTCCAACAGTCAACAGGCTTCTCTGGATGACCTGCGACCTTCTCAATCTCCGCTGCTTTCGCAGTCACTGCCCACCTCATACACCCCACCCCCTCCATCAAAAGCCACACCCCCAGGAACGCCTCTTCGGCGAGGAGCTTTCACCAGGGCAGAGTATGAAAGGCGTCAGCAGCTGAAAATAATGGCTGATCTAGAGAAGGTTCTCAAACAGAAACCAACAAAGCACAGCAGCAAAAAACAAGCACACAAACTGCACAACAACCATGAACTTACTCACACACGCTCACCGGGGAAGAACAGAACAGGTAATCACACATCACTAATACTTAAAAGTAAAGTGGGAAACTACTAGTGTCACCAAACAGAATTGTTCGGTGTCTGTATGAGCGAAACCGCAACGTTTGGTCAACCAGTGAAATGAGTTTGCAGCAGGACCGTAGTGACTGTATTAAGGAGTAGTGTTTGAAACTGTTTTGTCTAAAATCAGTTTTGTTCACTTCAGTTGTCTCTAGCCAGAAAGATGGAGGATCTCTACTGAAAGAAAAGCCAGCAAGGTAGTGTACCTAGCTGCCATGTATCTGTCTTCTGTCTTCGATACATCTTTGTCTTTACTTTCTCTCTCACTCTACAACTCAGTCTTTCAGAGTCGCCCTCAAAGGTGATGTCATCAGGGCAACTGGCCAATCAGAATGGAGAAAAAGACTGGGAACGTGCCTCCAACGCCTCCTCTCCAGCCTCACTCCCAGAATACACAGGTAAAGAGCAGATTTTTAATTTTTAAGATCAAATTTGAGTGATAGATAGTTTTGTGTGGTAGTAGACTGTTGCTAAGGTGGTCTTGAATGGATTTGAATGATTGCTAGGCACCTCCTGGGAGAGGGCCAGGCAACTTAGATCCTGGAAGGCCACTGTTCTGCAGAGTTTAGCTCCAATCTCTAAACTCTGCAGGACAGCGGCTTTCCAGGACTGAAGTTGCCCAGCCCTGTCCTAGGATGTTCTGGATGATTTCTGAGATGTACCTATAGGGTTGCTAAGGCACTGCTTAGCAGTTGCTAAAGAGGTATTTTGTTAGGCTGTTGTGAATGATTGTTAGTTGGCTTATAGGATGTTTTGGGTGGTTACTGGAATGTAGTTGAGGTCATCTGCTAGAGGGTAGCTGGGCTGTCCTGAGTAATTGGTGGGCAATTTCTCTTTAGGGTGGTTGCTAGAGAGTGACTGAAGATAAAAAGATTTTTATGGCTGTGGCTGGTTATCATATTAACACCCTTTAGATGTTTAACTGCACTGTGCAGAACAGGTAAATGTGAATTCAAATTAAGTGGTTTGACCTGAATTGAAAAGATGAAGAAATAGCACCACCTGCTGGCCATAGTCAGTACCTAATTTCATCTGTGTGGTTTTCCAGTTGCCTATTTACACACAGTTTTATCTTGTGTTTCAGGGCCTAAATTATTTAAGGAACCCAGTTTTAAATCCAACAAGTTCATCATTCACAACGCGCTCTCACGCTGCTGCCTTGCTGGCAAAGTCAATGAATCTCAGAAAAACAAGATCATAGAGGTGCGTCATTGTTTATCTTTCAACACAGACATTACTTTAACTTTCTGAGATTCATTTTCTGTCCTTTCTCTCTAGGAGATGGAGAAGAGCTCTGCCAGTCACTTCCTGATTCTCCTGCGCGATTCCAACTGTCAGTTCCGTGCCATCTACACCCTAGACGGCCAATCGGAGGAGCTGAACCGACTCTGTGGCGTCGGCCCGCGTGTCATTTCCTCGTCAGCCGTGGAGGCTATTTATAAATACAGCTCCGACAGGAAACAGTTCAATACACTTCCATCTCGTACCCTGAGCATGAGCGTTGATGCTTTCACTATCCCCGCCCATCTCTGGCACACTAAGAAACATGGCACGCCCAAAAAAGTGGCCACACCCAAATAGGCCCCACTCAAAATAAGCCACTCCTGCTCACACTTAAATAAGCCACTCTCAAGCCCAAAGTATACTTCGTTTTCGTACGCATACACATTTGTGACCCTGGAACACAAAACCAGTCTTAAGTCGCTGGGGTATATTTGTAGCAACAGCCAAAAATACATTGTATGGGTCGAAATTATTGATTTTTCTTGTATGCCAAAAATCATTAGAATATTAAGTAAAGATCATGTTTCATTAAGATTTTTTGTAAAATTCCTACTGTAAATATATAAAAACTTAATTTTTGATTAGTAATATGCATTAGTAAGAGCTTAATTTGGACAACTTTAATGGTGATTTTCTTAATATTGTGATTTTTTTTTGCACCCTCAGATTCCATATATTACAATAGTTGTATCTCGGCGAAATATTGTCCTATCCTCGAAAACATTGACCCTTATGACTGGTTTTGTGGTCCAGGGTTTTTGATCGTGGACGGTCGACACATGCACTCTAGAAAGCGTAATCTATGTCCAGTGTCTGCTTTATTTTTCCACATTAAGTTATGATTGACATCTGATATTTTTTAACTCTTTTACACCAAAGCTGAGCTGTCTCATACCCTCTTGCTCACAGTTGATTACCAATATGAGCGTCTGTTGTTGTTGCGGTCTCTGTTATTTTGTTGTCCCGTCTCTTTGTTTCGTTTTCTACTGTGAAACAATTGGCCGACAGTGTTGCCTCCTGGTGGAACAACTGATTACTGCAAAATAACTTCAATGCGCATATGCGACCTGCGCGTACAAAATATCGGTTACAAAAATCTAGTAGTACGCATACAGTTCTGATGACGAAATTCTTGCCATGCGCACTATATGCTGTTCCTCGCGTACGTGTAAAAAGTGAAGTATACTTTGGGCTTCAAACCCCTCCCATTTACAAAAGTAGACCCCGCCCACTCAAATGAACCACTCCCTCAGGTAAACTCCTCCCACCAATAATAAATCATCCTGCCTACTCAACTTTACCTACTATAAGTGCCATTCCTCTAAATAAACACCTTACCAGCACCAAACACACAACTATCTCTATAATGAAGTGAGTCGATTGAACTGTTTCTGATCAACCAGAAGGACCTTCTTATGTTTTCTGACTCTGCATGAAAACAAACAAACCCCATAGATGAGGTTTTCACTCTACTAAAGACTGAAGAAAACCGCACATCCTGTCTGCATGTGAACGTTCGGTTCAGTCCAAATATCTCTCGATGGTCACACCAACTGAGCACTTGAGTCATTTCTCTCTGATTCTTATGATCAGCATTCTCTGCTCTTATAAGTACAAATTTTTGAATCTACCAGTACTGTAGTTTTAGTGAGAATCACCGCTGGGTTTCACTATCTAGTCTGACTGGCTAGATGATTTTAGGAGATCTCCTGCTGCGAACACTGGTTCTCTTTTATAATATTTCATCAGCCTTTCTGTTCTTCATGAATCTGTGTGGAGTAAACGATTCTCGCTTTCCTTCCGATGGATCTCCAGCCGTCCAAAGACTGTGAGGCATCATGTTCATGTGTGTGAGCTGATGTCTGGTCTCTGTTGAACAGAGCTGAGAACCTGATCCTGGATCAGTATTTAAAAGCCATTGGACCTCCATCATAAGCATCAGTGTTGGTGGCTCATGTGCTGTATGTGTGTAGACATTTCCATTCAAATGTGTGTGTGTGTGTTTTAAGTCTGACAGGTCGGACGAGGGTCAAACTGTATTACAGTGCTTTTCATAAGCTCATTACAATGTTTTATGGACATGTACTATGGTAAATGAATATAAGAGACTTTTAGGGTCGTATACGAAGGACTCGCAGCTTTACCGTCCGATATCATCACTGTAGCGTCTCCGCAGCACTGTTACTGTTGCAGTGGTGGGATGTGCTGTTCCGAAAGTGAGTGTAAATGTGTCTCATCACTTCCTGCTCTGTGTGCGTGTATGTGAAGGGCTGCTGGGATATTTTCTAATATGATTTTTAACATCATCCTTGCGTGTTTTTTCCTGCTATATGATGATGAGGACTTTGTGTGATGATGAACATGTAGGTCAATAAAATCATTTCTAACATTTCAGACAACATTTGATACGTGAAAGGGTGTTTTTCACCACAGTCTCAAAAGTTCAAAAGGTATTTGTGCCCATGCTGATGAGAACATTGACACACGCGGTTCACACACACTGAGCGTTTACATAGCTTTGTTTAATCCTCTCAGTGATGATTAATTTGCCTGTTTAATGAGCAGATGGTGAAGAAAGAGATGATGAAAATCACAGAAGATCCTCCAGCGCTTGTGCTCGAGGCTGCTGTGAGCGTGAGACTCTCAGACATAGAGAGGTGCTATTTCAGCTCCTGAATCATGAGGTCTTTTATCAAATGAAATGGCATCAAGTAGAAATTCTTCTTCAAAAACCAACTAAAGTGCTGCACAGTCACCGCCTTACTAAAGCGTGTAAACACGACTCGCTGCACAGGTAAACATCACGTTTGCACCGCATCAGTGTTTTCTCGCACTGCATGTTTAAATCGTGTAGTTTTGTTTCTACCAGTAAGCCCAAATGAGAACTAACTACACATGAATTCAGCTCAGAATTTTCTCATGGTTCTTCATCAAAGTACCTCTTTAACATTTGCATGTCATTATTTCTGGAAACGGTTCTGTCCCCGGGGCCGTACGCTCACACCCAGGGGCCCGTCACCGAGTGACTGACGCACACCTATAAAACACAGTCGTCTCCAGCATCCTGCACTACTCACTCCAGTGCCTCCGCTGACATCCTCTCCACTCACATCTCACGTCTCTCCACTCCAGACATGTCAAAGAGGTCTAGCAGGTCTTACTCTGTGGCCACCGGCCGCTCGCTGGCTCCCGTCAGCTTCTCCAGCTACGGTCAGACGCTGTTAGGCGGAGGTCTGCAGAGCGGCGCCGGCTTGGGCTTCAGATCTGGAGCTGGTTTGGGCTTCGGGTCCGGTGCTGGATTGGGTTTCGGGTCCGGCGCTGGATTGGGTTTCGGGTCCGGCGGCGCATTGGGCTTCGGGTCCGGCGCTGGATTGGGTTTCGGGTCCGGCGCCGGATCCGGATCTGGGTCTGGTTTCGGTGCGGGTGGCGGTTCAGCTAGCTATAGGATGGTTGGGGGCACATTCGCAGCCGGAGGTGGTGGAGGCTCTGCCGGGGCGGGTTTCAGAGCAGGTGGAGGTTCTTTAGCAGATGCCATGTCCAATGTCATCAATGAGAAACAGCAGCTGCAGGTTCTGAACGACCGTCTCGCGGCCTACCTGGAGAAGGTGAAGCGTCTGGAGACCACGAACTTAGAGCTCAACGACAAGCTCAAAGCGTTCAGCGTCAACCAAGTCCGGAGCACCTTAAACCTGGAGCCCTACGAGATCCAGATCAAGCCGTTGCGGGAGAAGGTGCCGGATACTCGATGTTCAATTTTAAATTACTTCATTGGCATAATTGTGTTTACATATAATATTGCCATATATGTATCTGACATAACGTGTCCTCTCTTTCTCCAGCTTCTGCAGCTCATTCAGGATCACGCGCGCATCGCTTTAGCCGTAGACAACGCTAAACTGGCCACTGATGATTTCAGAATGAAGTGAGTAATTTACATCAGTTTCTGACTGGATGAGCCACTTTAAAAGCTTAGTTAATTGCTGTAAACACAGGTAAAGGCCCATCCGCACAAAGAACCATAACTGTAACCATAACTATTAGTGTCTGTACCATGAATGATATCTACAACTATAACTATATCAGCACTGATACCAGTGGACGAAACTGTAATCCATTCCACGAACGCTAACTTTAAAGATATCTATTGCATTCACATGAATGCTAACTATATTAGCATCAACAACATCAATGATAACAATAACTATATTAGACGATCAGGATAAATGCACTGCAGTTTCTTCGTCTGCCCCATTAAATACTTGAGCTCTTTAAAGCAGAATGGATTCTGATTTGCTGTCGCTGTTTTTATCGTTCACCAGCCTGAAAGACAATTAAAGACGTTACAGTTGTAGTGCGGATTTCCTTTTCTAACAGAAGCAGAGCGATTACCCAAACATTGTGGTTTTTGTAGTAGTGTGGACTGTTTGAGTGTTTAACCGTGTTGCGCAGGTTCGAGACGGAGCTGGCCATGCGTCAGTCAGTAGAGGGCGACATCGCCGGTCTGAAGACCCTGAAGCAGGAATACGACTCCACCAACGTCATATTACTGCAGGAGCTCGCAGGCCTGGAGAAGCAGTATGACGCTGTCAGAGAAGCACACCAGGAGGTGAGGTTTGTTAGTGTTTAGCAGTACAGTGCACTAGCATGTTTACAGTTAAGATCCAACTTGCCTCCCGGAAGTTTCTAGTATGCCTAATAAGAGCTTGATTAGCTGGTTCAGGTGTGTCTAACTGGGGTTGGAGCTAAACTCTGCAGGACACCAACCCTGTAGACGAACTGAAACTTTAGTGAGGTAAACTGAGCGCGGTGACCTTTGCTCTGGTGTTCAGGACATGAAGACCCTGCGCGGGCAGATGGTGGGCACCGTGACGGTGGACGTGAAGGAGATCGAGAGCACGGATCTGTCGCGAGTTCTGGCCGAGATCCGCTCCGAGTACGAGACGGCCATCGAGAAGAACTGCCAGGAGGCCGAGAACTGGTACACCAAACAGGTACAAACACGTGCGATGAGATGTGCGTGGAGCTACGCTGTGATTTACTGATGCTGATGCTGCTGCGGTTCAGGTGGAGAAGAAGCAGGCGGAAGTGGTGCAGTTCACAGAGACGACCGTCAGCGGCAGCTCCGAAATCACAGACAACCGCAAACTGAGCCTGACTCTGAACATGCAGCTGGACGCCGCACTGATGGAGGTACACAAACACATTGTGTTCTGCATGTGAAATAGGCATCTTCTGTGCAAGTTGAAAAATTTCTGCTGGACTGCAAAATTCAGTAGGCAATAGATCTCTGCAGTAAAGTAATGGAAGTTAACAGATGGGCATTTTCAACCATGTTACCTGATTGCCTGGCATCATAGTAACGGTAGGTTTAAGGGTGGGGCCAAGTAAGGGGGATCATTTTCATTGCATGATTTAGAAACACCCACCAGTTTGAAAATGCCTACAAATTCAGTAACGCCCACTTTTGCTCTGCCGAGACCTCAGTTTCAGCCAGTCTGCAAAGTGCGTATTGACACATCCGGTTTGACACGCCCGGTTGTATCAGAAAATGAGGAGAGCGTTACACAATGATTTTATTAATGTGTGGGACATTAGAAAGATCCTGCAAGTAATCTAAAGTGATACTGCAATGCAAATATTTGCTTGGCTTATGGTGTGCACACACTGAAAGGGAATATGTCTTGTTTCACAAATGTGACCCTGGACCACAAAACCAGTCATAAGGGTCAGTTTTTTGAAATTGCAATTTATACATTATGAATAAATCAGCTTTCCATTGGTGTATGGTTTGTTAGGACACTATTTGAAAATCAGTAATCTGAGGGTGCAAAAAATAAAAAATAAAAAAATAAAAAAAGAGAGAAGAAAATCACCTTTAAAGTTGTCCAAATGAAGTTCTTAATAATGCATATTACTAATCAAAAATTAAGTTTTGATATATTTATGGTAGGAAATCTACAAAATATCTTCATGGAACTTGATCTTTACTTAACATCCTAATGATTTTTGGCATAAAGGGAAAATAGATTATTTTGACCTATACAATGTATTTTTGGCTATTGCTACAGTGAATGATTTCTGAAGGATCATGTGACACTGAAGACTGGAGTAATGATGCTGAAAATTCAGCTTTGATGGTAGAAATAAATGACAGTTTAACAGATATTCACATAGAAAACATCTGTTTTAAATTGTAACAATATTTCAGAATTTTTACTGGATTTTGATCAAATAACGCAGCCTTGGTGAGCAGAAGAGACTTCTTTAACTTTTGAAGAGTAGTGCAAGTTAAATGAACTCTTCTGTGGTAAGTTTAGTATTACAGTTTTTCTCAGTCGCTTTGGTGCATTTCTCACAACACTATTTACATTTGCACAACATTTACTTCAACCTCCACAACATTTAGTCATTTGTGCACATCATAGTAGCAGTTTCTCATTCCTTCCAACAAATTGCAAATGCTTTTGGACATGCATCAATTGCTTTCATACAACTCTCTGCTGTTTTATAACATTATCATTTGCTTATGTCATGTCAGTCAAAATTAACTAAACTTGTGAATGCTGAATAGTCATTCCATATAAAACTAATAGTCCTCATTTCATTGCTTGAGTCATTACATACAAAAATGTTGAACTAGTTGTCAAAATCTGTCAAGCAAATTTTATAAAAAATTTTAAATCTTTTTTTTTCCTGAAAATGTCTTCTAAATTGAACAATTTCTGCAAATGTGCATGAATGATTTACAGACCTATGTATGTTGTAGGTTCAGTTCCAATATGTACTGCAATATTGTTTACAATTGTGCACAGCTCTACCCAAAGGTAGTTTATGTTTGTTGTAAATAAGGGTGTATTTATTCGTTTGCACAATGCTTTGAATAAATTAGAATTGCAAAGAGCATATGCAGTAAAAATGTGAAACATACATATTCAGTGTCTTGTACTCAGATACCTCACTAAATACAGTAATGTCTAGCTTTACTGTAGTTTTCAAATGGCTGTGCAAATAGTATATAGTGCTGTCTTGAGCATTTTCAGGAAGTTTCACCAAAATCTGACTTTTTGCATAGGAAAAAATTTACAGAGTAAACTGTCATAATGAAAACATGACAAAGCCATTTGACTATCTTGTTCATAAACAATGGTGTCAGGACTTTTCATCTTGATGACACTGACACTTTCATTGACATGAATACTTGCTTTTGAGGAATGAGCTATCCATTTTGAGCAAGTGACACGCTTTTGCAGGTTATCAACTAGGTTTTGCAGTTTGTACTAATTGTTTTGAGAAATGCATTAACTGTTGTGCAAATGTAAATAGTGTTGTGAGAAATGCACCAAAGCGACTGAGAAAAACTGTAATTATTAGAGTATAACCAGAATGCTAATGTAGGATGTGGGCTGTGTGTGTTTGGCGTGTGCAGAAGGGGAATCTGGAGCAGCGTCTGGTGGAGATTCAGTCTCAGTATCAGGCTCAGCTCTTCTCTCTGGCTCAGCTGGCCGGCGGTCTGGAGGGTGAGCTGGCGTCGGTGCGCGAAAGCGCTCTGCAGCAGAGCCGCGCCTACCAGCTGCTGCTCAGCACCAAGGTTCAGCTGGAGCGCGAGATCAGCACGTATAAAGCTCTGATAGAGGGCGCCGGAGACTTCACTGTATGCATGGTTAAGACGCCGACGGTTAATGTGGTTCCATTGGCCACTGGAGGTGAGCACGAGTTACGCCCTACAGCAGAAATCCTGATTATGAACTACACATGCTGACGTTCGGTATGCTGCGGTAGTGAACTAGTGAAATGTTTCCTCGTTCCATCTCTCTTAATCAGCGATGTGATCGATTTCAGGTGCAGACGTTGGAGTTGACGTCACCGTTGACGTCTCTTCTGAAGTGAAGTCCAGCAGTTCCAGCTTGAGCGAGGCGGCAGTGGGCGGAGCAACATCGTATGCCATATTGTCATTGGAAGGTGTAACAGATTCATTGACGGCAGCTGAGGTACGATACGTCGCAGCGCGTCAATTGTGCATGTGTTCTAAGATGTGCCAGTTTAGAATGTGAGAGTTTACTGATGAAATCTTTCATCTCTTTTAATATAGCAGCCATAACGTGCAGCGGAGGGACGAGCGGGTCTTCACGGTAGAGATGATGTCATCAAAGCTCAGCCAATCAAACGCTGTTGTCACTCGACAGTGTGTTATTCTGCATAACTGACCAGCATCAATAAACTCTAACGCTCAAACCACTCTCTGTGTTTTTAATAATATTTCACAAACACAAAGGTGTCAGCAGTCAAAGTTTATTAGCCATTGATAAACAGAAATCTGAGAGATGAAGCGGATTATTGCACTGAAACACTGTACAGTCATTTCTGGAGGTTTACTGACATTCACTACGAGCATAAATACACAGACGTGTTTGGTTATTGCTGAACATGAACTGATAGGAGATTCAGGCTGCTGTTAGTGGAATGAAACGATTTCATCAACGCGTTCGTACAGCGAAAGATCACCAGCTTCCTGTGAAACAAAAAGGAAACTAAGACACTCATATCAAACACTGACACACATTTGGGTCGGGTGTGAGTGTGTGTGTTACCCGTTTAGTGTGTGTTAGTCGGCTCAGGTGTGTGTCCCTGTCCGCAGACCGGATCTCCCTCCACCACGTACCACACCTCATTATGCCTGTTCAACAGCTTCAGAGGACTAAAACACACAAACACACCTCTGTTAAATTAAATAACATCTACATTAACAAAAGAAAAACTGAATAATTATTCAGAATCAGTACTGCCAAGTATGCTTACGCATACAAGGAATTTGTTTTGGACGACAACAACACAGAGAAAATAATATAAGTTGAGAATAAACAATACACATATGTAAATATAAATAGACAAAAATTGCAATAAAAGATTTAAGAAAATAAATAAATTGTATATACAGTTGTGCTACAGATGATAGAAAAAGAACAGAATAGAATAAAATAGAACAGAATAGAAATATTAAAAAGACAGCAGGAAATTGTATCAAGATTTCATTTGAAATAAGCCATAAATATAGTAAATACAAAAATAAAGTTGGTCATGAAACTCATTTTCCTTCTGCAATCTGACGCATTTCTGACAGAAACAGCAAATTCAGCAAGGAAAACTGTAAGAGGGTTAAATCAACTGACACGTCATTTCAGAAAATGATGACAAGGGTTTTCAAATAACATGCAGCAATGAATCTGATACAAAATAACAACGACCATCAATTAAGGAAGTAGAAATGTTTTTTTTATGTTTGTTTATCATTTTTCAAGTGAAACTCACATATTAAATAACTAAATAAAAGCTAGAAAAATTATTATTGTTTCAGTGATACTAATGTACTATATTTTAGTTGGATAATGTTTTTTTAATTAACATTTTAGGGTGTTTTATGGTATTAAATTATATTTATGAAATAGTTGTGAACACCTGGTGACCACTTTTTGAGCACAGATCTGAAAATGAAATGCCCAACTTAAACTCGTGAATCTTGAATGCTTTGGAGAAAGAAGACACTTGGTAGATCATTGGTGAAGTGAAATAATGTTATATACATTTATATACAAGTTTATTATTATGAAAAATGCACAATTTTATAAGAAATACATATTTTACAAAACACGTTTTAGTCTGAATATGCAATAAAATCAAAGCTATAAATCTAAACAAGTTGTGTTCCAAATTTGAAGTTGATATCATTAAACATGAGTGTTCAATAGAATTTTTCCTGTATATATAAAATATATATATATATACAGGAAAAAAAAAAGCTGAATATATATATATATTTTTTTATATATATGTGTGTGTACCTGTCGTAGCCCACAGCGTAGTGGTGTGTGTGGTTGAAGTGGGCGTCGGCTCTCAGCAGTGCTCTGGTCAGCAGGTGGGCGTGGAGTCGAGATGTGATTGACAGCATCCAGCCGCCGTAACTCCTCACGTACACGTCCATTTCAGGCATGTCAGAGAAATACAGCTACAGGGTTTTTTGTTGTTGTTGTTGTTGTTAATTTGTCAACAAAATAAGAGATAAAATAATATAAATGCCAAAATAGAAATAATCATGCTGAGATAGATACATTTATATTAAAATATTTAAAAATATTACATAGTAATATAAATATTACAACAATGTTAAATATAAATGATAAAACAAATATTAACAAATATTAAAATAAACACTATATTTTTGTTTTTAACATTAAATATTAATAGAAATATTATATATCAGGTTAGACTGACAGCATTAAACAGAATTTGAACAAGCCAAGATAAATGACATGCAACCATTACAACTAGAAAACAGCAGCATTAAACCACATGTATCCTTGTGTAAAGTTATTGCATTCATTTCTACAGTATGATCTGTGGCGTGTAGGTTTGGTGACTCTGACCTTGTCGTTGGTGGGAGTGGGCGGATGCTCCTGATAGGCTGATGGCAGCAGGAAGCTGAGCGTGTAGATCGCCGGTTCCCACATCTTCACTTCCTCTGGTACTTCAACAAGCACCGGAGCCGTCATCTCAAACTTTACACCTACACACACACAGCTGTTAGTCGCTGTCGTCTTCATCTGTGGTCGTGTTTCTGATACTCAATCACAAACCCTCTTTGTTGGCTCCAGATATATAGTGATAGAGGCGTCTGAAGGCCATGGCGGCTCCGACCCCGAGAAAATACGCCTCGGCATCTGTGGAGACCCATCGCGTGGCCGAATAATGACGGACCTACAAACAGACACTCATTAGGACGGCACAATCCGAAATTCAGCTCAGCGCAACCAAGTAACCCACATATCAGGAGCGCCCGACCTCGTACTCGTCCGTCCTGCAGATCAGATCGAACTGAAGACATTCTTTGGACTCGCTGCAGAAACTGCTGGACGAGTTACTGGGGCTGCGTGAGACACAAAACACACGTTACTGTCCCGCTGTCGTCCTCTAGAGAGTTAATAATGATGTGTAATATCTGACCCGACAGTGCTGACGGCCAGAGACTCCAGAGACAGCAGAGACAGCAGCGTCACGCCGTACAGACGCCTGAGACAGAGACAAAGAATCTTTTTGTTGTTGTATAGTGCTGGCCAAAGTTATTAGAACACTAGTATTTTCACCAGCTAAAACATGATTTGAAAATGGTTTGAAGTCAGTTATTTCTCTTTTGCTGTAGTTTTCCTACCCGAGTAACCTATGCCAAAACCTGCTTTAAACGCAAAGGATGCTCACACCAAATGCTGATTTAATTTAGTTAACACAAGTTAATTGATAAAGAAAATCTATTCATGACATTATTTTTGACTGCATTCTCACTTTACAGCATTTTTACTCAAGTGCCCAAAACTTTTAACAGCACTGTAGCTTTGCAGGTAGGTTTCTTGAAGCATCTTGGAGACGTTTCCACAGTTCTTCTGGATTTAGTCTGTCTAAGTTTGTTCGATGTCATTCCGGACAGAATGGATGATGATGATGAGGTCAGTGTGGAGCACTTGCTGTTGTGCAAACAAAAAAAAAAATGATTTTTGTGCTAGTATTTACACATTTTATCTGGTGCAAATACTGGTGTTCTAATAATTCTGGCCACCGCTGTATATTGATACCATTGTAATTTTATTAAGGTAACCATCTTCTGTAAAAACCTGTATGACCTCCTTTTGAGGAACACAAAATATGATGTTTTGAAGAACACTGAGGAACCAAAAAAACAACAACAACAACAAAAAAAAAAAAAACAGAAACAATCATGGAAATTCTAACGATTTCCACTACAAATACCATTACAAGCATTACAAACCATCAACTTTTAACCATTAAAAAATGGTTTGCTGCAGTGTGTTTTGGGACATGCTCCAATAGCAACCAACAGAAGGCCACCAATTACCAGTAGAGACCAACAGGTACCAGTACAGTTACCATTAAAACCAACACAATTCCCATTATAACCAGTAAAACAATTACAAATGTTGTGATGTTTGTGAAATCATTAGGAAATCATTTTTGTTTCTGTGTTGACTTTACAAAAGCAACACAATTTTAAATAAAACAATGTAAAAAGTGTCTAAGAAAAAAAAAAAATATATACACTACAGTTCAAAAGTTTGGGGTCAGTATATTTTTATTGTTTCTTTTTTTTTTTTAAAAGAAATTAATACTTTTATTCACCAAGGATGTATTAAGTTAATAATTAAAAGTTTATTAAATTTTAATAATAAATAATTTACATTGTTATAAAATATTTATATTTTGAATAAACAATGTACTTTTTAAACTTATTCATGAAAGAATCCTGAAAAAAAAAAAAAAAAAAAAAAAAAAAAAAAAAAAATCACAGGTTCCAAAAAATGTTTGGCAGCATAACTGTTGATATTATCTAACATTGATCATTCTAATAATAAATCCGCATATTAGAATGATTTCTGAAGGATCATGTGACACTTAAGACTGGAGTAACAGCTGATAAAAATTCAGCTTTTCATCACAGGAATAAATTCTATTTTAAAATATGTTAAAATAAAAAACATTATTTTATATTGTAAAAACATTTTGCAATATTACAGTTTTTTTTCTATATTTTTAATCAAATAAATTCTTTAAAGACTATTACAAGTCTTACTGACCCCAAACTTTTGAACGGTAGTGTATATACATATACGTATATATATATATATACATATACGTATATATATATATATACATTGTTAAACTACAGAAAAAATGTAATTGAATTCTGCTGTGTCATTTAAAGTGTTCCTGAATACAACACAGAGCAGAAATCTTCAGCTGGTCCTGGTGCACACACACATTCCCAGATGAGGACAATGCACAGACTCCTGTTGTTTTTAGGTACTTATAAAATATTGTAACATAAACAGAAAACCACCTGCATTTAGAAATTTCTGCATAATTTTTGCAACATTTATTTACTTTCTTTATTAGACTTTTTTTTTTTTTTTTTTTTTTTTTAAATGAGGGTGTCCCCCAAAAGAAGGTTTTGGTAGATTTGTCACGTTTGACTTAATTCTGAATAAATATTTTTCCCGAAAATATGGTTAGTTAGACAGACACACACCTTAAAGTTTCCTCCTGCCGCACTGCGGAGAAACTTAAACCCGAAACACCCGCATCAATCATCAACATCCCTCTCATAAAACATTCATCTGAGCAGTGTTTCTAAAAGCACATTCAGCGCTCTCTTAAACTACGAATATTCATCTCAAACGTCATCAAATCCACACAACTCCATCATAAATGACTGCAGATGCAGAACAAACTTTAAGATTTTAGACATTCCTCGCGAAACTGCCCAATGGAACACCTAGAATTACAACAATCAAAACACGTTAAACACTTTTACGTACTTGTGTTACAAAACCAACCGTACAGAATGTTTTATACTTACATCGTGGTTTATATGCGAGTCTGGCGGAGATGAATCGAGGCGCTTCACATCAGCACCCGAGCGCGTTCACGAGCCTCCCTGCGCGCGGGCTCGTTCACTGGAAGACAAGGCGCGCGCTGAAGCGGTAAGTACAAACCCTTTTCTCTTTTCACACATAACAAACCAAAGAAACGAGTCGATACTTAAGTTGATTTATTTAAAACCTTAACACAATTAACAGCATAAACCAGCAACATAAGTTCAGCAGGAAAATATTATTCTTCTGACAGTTTGTGGAAATATTAGCCAGTTTAAAAGCATCGAGCGGGAAAAAAAATGGAGTGACGTTCTGGAGAGGTTTTCAAGTCTAAACTGCTGCGATCAAACGACAACGCCATTTTAATGACGGAAGCTTCGCGCGCTTTCAGTGTAGACCGTTGGTTTTAACGGCTGCGATGACAGTGGTTAGTCCTTCATTTATAACTGCATATTAACATTTCTAATTGTTAAATAAAGGAGGGACAATAACAGAAGATGGAGCCATGAGTAAAATATTAACTTTTCCAAAGAGGCAAAAGACAAAAATCGTTACTGATGTGTCGCATGACTGATAACCTAGGAACCTCTCAGGAACGTTCAGCTCCATCCAGGTAAGAATATAAACATTAACAGTCATGGATCAGACATGCTTTAAAGAAATCAACACCTGAAAATCATAAATACATTCCATCTGAGGAAAAACAAGCAACATTTTAAGAACTCAGATGAGCGTTCTTTAAATCTTTAGCGCAACTGGTGATAGCGTCACGCTAACCAACCTGTTTTACGCCTGTTCCAACGCGCTTTATTTACGCTCGTTTTTACGGTACTATTAGAGCAGAATCGCCTCCAGCCATTGAATCAAATGTTAACAGAAAAACCATGATATACAAACAATAGCATCAATTCAGAAAAACAGCATCAGACTGCTTCGATAAAATAATAAAGACATTAGGAAATAACAGAAGGCTAAAATCAAACAAATCCAAT
Source organism: Labeo rohita (assembly GCF_022985175.1). NCBI lineage: Eukaryota > Metazoa > Chordata > Actinopteri > Cypriniformes > Cyprinidae > Labeo > Labeo rohita. The sequence continues at coordinate 1,103,420 of NC_066869.1, forward strand.
TATCTGAGCACATCCAGTATAATGATTGTACATCTTTGGAATGAAAGAATAAATGAGCAAACAAATTGACGGACAGAGCAGAGTGACCACATTATTACTGTAAACCAACGCAAGAGATTCAGTCCGTGTCACTGCCGTCCCCGAGTCCGTATGGGAAAATCAGCTCATTGTCTCACGGAAATCGTGTCTGCTGCATTTTATTCTCACACGGGGTTTTTTCCATTCCGTCTTTTTCACTTGCATAGTGAGTCTGTGGGTACCGTGACAGCAACCTCAGGAAGGGGAGGAGTTAAAGAGTCCAGGCTCCGCCCTCTTTGATATGACACTCACAACGCAACCTCCCTCTGTCTCTCTCGGCCGTTAGACGTTTTCTTCACCTTGTGGATGCCCTCCAGCGCTCCCGATTCTGTTACGCTGTGTGCGAGAGAAACGACATCACGCACTGAACCTATCGTAGAGAAAGAGAGAAAGATAGAGACACCTACACTTCATCCATCTCCAGGTCCTCCTCGTCCTGAGGCAGCTGTAGATACGGGTTATTTGATGCCGGACGGAACTTGAATCCCGTCAAGACGAAGAAGATCAGAGTAGAAACCTCCACTAAAAACTGCAAACACCAGGAGAGAAAAGACGAAAGCTCTGGTTAGGCTTGGAATGATTTGTGCTACCAAGGTGACCCTGGACCACACAACCAGTCTTAAGTCGCTGGGGTATATTTGTAGCAATAGCCAAAAATACATTGTATGGGTCAAAATTATAGATTTTTCTTTTATGCCAAAAATCATTAGGAAATTAAAGGGATAGTTCGCCCATTTAAGACATGAAGTTGTATGCAATCCTTACCAGCACTATAGTGTATACACGCTGACCCACTCTGTGGTCACCTCCCTGGTCAGAGTTCTGGCCGCTGGAAGTTTTTCAAGAAAGTAGTCCCGGTTAGTTTCCGGGGCCTCAAAACTGTGCATGAAAAAATTATATGCGTTTCAAAGCTTGATTCATTTACATCACAAAAAACACTCCAGACAAAATTCATACCTCAGTTTTAATCGGCACTATTTTCTTTCCATTTCCATCAATCCGCGCTGCTGTCAACGTCAACAGTGCGCACGTTCCGATCAGCTGTTCCATAGTGTTTACACACTCGAATGGCAACGACGTAAAAAGTAGAAAATTAACAATGGTGCGAACTTGTAAATTCCCAGGTTGTGACCACAAGAATGTGCCGGGATCACCGTTCAGATTCCATCGTTTTCCTGTTTCGGATATAGCTATGAGACAGCTTTGGCTGGTTGCCATCGGCTATTCTGCGGGAGCTAAAATATCCAGTATCAAGCATTTTCGTGTGTGCAGAGCTCACTTCAGCGAAGACGATTACATCCCCAACCAAGGAGGAAAAAGCAAAAAACGGATTTTAAAGAGTTCTGCTGTACCAGTACCATGGGTAAGCTCTGTTTACTAACTTTGTCGCATACGACAGGTTAATTTTGAAGCTAACGTCAGTTTTTAGGCTACACTAAGAATATGCTAACCGGGGCAATGATAGCATCGACAACAATCGACTGTCTATGTGGTGAGAAAATCGGCAAATGTCTTTACTAATGAACTGAATTGAATCTATATAACACAACAAAATATGATGCTTCGCTATTGCTGTTATTGTCTGTAACTATGCGGAACCTGTGTCGGTATCATCGTGTTTATAAGTGTGCTTGAAAATCTTTAAAATCCGTTTTTTGCTTTTTCCTCCTTGGTTGGGGATGTAATCGTCTTCGCTGAAGTGAGCTCTGCACACACGAAAATGCTTGATACTGGATATTTTAGCTCCCGCAGAATAGCCGATGGCAACCAGCCAAAGCTGTCTCATAGCTATATCCGAAACAGGAAAACGATGGAATCTGAACGGTGATCCCGGCACATTCTTGTGGTCACAACCTGGAAATTTACAAGTTCGCACCATTGTTAATTTTCTACTTTTTACGTCGTTGTCATTCCAGTGTGTAAACACTATGGAACAGCTGATCGGAACGTGCGCACTGTTGACGTTGACAGCAGCGCGGATTGATGGAAATGGAAAGAAAATAGTGCCGATTAAAACTGAGGTATGAATTTTGTCTGGAGTGTTTTTTGTGATGTAAATGAATCAAACTTTGAAACGCATATAATTTTTTCACGTAAAAACGCACAGTTTTGAGGCCCCGGGAACTAACCGGGACTACTTTCTTGAAAAACTTCCAGCGGCCAGAACTCTGACCAGGGAGGTGACCACAGAGTGGGTCAGCGTGTATACACTATAGTGCTGGTAAGGATTGCATACAACTTCATGTCTTAAATGGGCAAACTATCCCTTTAAGTAAAGATCATGTTCCATGAAGATAGTTTGCAAATTCCCTACTGTAAATATATCAAAACTTAATTTTTGATTAGTAATATGCATTGCAAAGAACTTAATTTGGAAAACTTTAAATGTGATTTTCTCAATATTTTGAATTTTTTGCACCCTCAGATTCCAGATACTGAAATAGTCGTTTAAATCTAAATTTTGAAAAATTGACACTTATGACTGGTTTTGTGGTCCAGGGTCACAAATGCCATCTGCGTAGCTTATGTGCTCATGTTATGCTGAGGCAGGGTTAGCGTGATTACCTCCTGACACCACTGCCACTGGAACGGCACAGTGAGCTTCAGCAGTATCGCGATGATCCGTGTGAAGTAGATGTAACAAACGATCTGAGGACAGAGAAACAGCTTTCAGTCGTCCGCCTTAGAGAAATTATCTTTTTAAATGCGAGTAAAGATGAATGTCTCACCATCACATAATAATGTCTGAAGAGCTTTAACTTCTCCAGGTTCATGGCAGCTGCACGCAAACAAACAAACACACAAGCATTGTGCATTCAGAACCAAACACACAAATATATATACACACACAAACAAACAAGAACAATATCAGTATCAATAACTATACCGATAACTACAGATAACTATAATGATACTGATTACTATAACAATAACTATTAAGATAATTAACCGATAAATATAAAAATATATAAAAAATAACCATAACGATAAAGATAATTGCACCAATAACTATAAAAAGAATTATATTGATTACCATGACATTAACTATAAAGACTGTAAAACTGATAACTATAAAGATAGCATAACAATAGAGATAATTGTGCTGATGACTGTACCGATAACTATAAAAATAATTATACTGATCACTTTAACAATAACGATAAAGATAACTACACCGATAATGGTACCGATAACTAACAGTAACTATAAATTTAATTATACTGAATTAAATTTAAATAAAAAATAATTACTCTATAAAAATGATTATAGAGTTTTAATTACTACAACAATAACTATAAAAATAAAACTGATCACTATGAAGATAATCATAAATATACAACTATTCCGCTAAACTAATAACTATAACGATAACCAATAAGTATAAAAATATTAACTATACCCTCAATTATACTAATAACCATAACAATAACTATAATTACATTGATAACTATAATAATAATAATTACATAAATAATAATTATAAATAATATAATATAAATAAATAATAAATAAATAATAATAAATAATAATTACAATTACTATAATGATTGTAATTGTAACATTAAGTATAACTGTAACAGTAATTGTAAATATTTACTATAATTACTATAACAATAATCATAGCAGTAACTTTACTACAAGCAATAACCGATAACTGTAACTGATAGCTGACAATAACTATACCGATAACGATAAAGATAATTACACCAAGAACTGTACCAATATCTACCCATAACTATAAAAATAATTATACCGATAACTGTACCCATAACTACAGATAACTACCGATAACTATAAAAATAATTACACTGATAACTGTATTGATAACTACAGATAACTACGAAGAATTATAAAATAATGAAACTGATTAATTTAAAATCTAAACTACAGCGATAACCATAGCAACAACTTTACTATAAGCAATAAACAATAACTGTAAAAGATAATTACACTGATAACTATAATAACTATTATGATAACGGTAATATAAGAACAACTTTAACGATAGTGGTAACTGTAACGATCATTATAGTAATAACTATTAGCGTCCACACAACCAGCGATAATGTTCTGTTTACTGGAAACACAGTCTCTTAAAAAGAAAAAAGAGATTCCAGTGAAATGGCTCCTCTTGTGTTGGTACTGTTTTAGTTGCATTGTGAACTCTGCTATTAGAGTTAGATAAGTTATTAATACTGTATGTTTATAGTCCAACACACCTTTGCCATCTGTGTTGGAAGCCTCCTGCAGATGTCGGATGGACCTGTTAGACACACAATCATAAAAACACATCAAATAGCAGTAAACATCAGCACATCCAGAGTGTGACGCACAGATACGCACCAGACGACAGGGAACAGCACGGCTCCGCAGCAGATGAGATCCACCAGGAACAGGATCTCCCTCCAGAGAGCGTATTCGCTCGTGCCCTCCTCCGTCTCCTCGATGATGATATAGGACACGTTAGCCAGAACCTGCACGAACCACCAACAAACCCACATCAGTCACAGATACCACATCAGAAACACGTGGACGATGTGTTTACACACACAAACCTGCAGAGGAATGACAATCATGAAGATCTTCTTTTCTTTGTCCGACAGGATGTATTTCACAAAGGCAAAACCGGTGCCGATGAGAGCCAGCGTGATGAACAGCAGAGCCCCCTTCAGCCTGACACACAAACACCACATTCTCATGACACTGTGATTCTGACATCATCATTCACACTGAACAATATGCATCTCCGTGTATCTCTAAGCATGAGAAACAGGAGGAAAACAAAGGTCTGCTACGCACAGGTGAGTGATGTAGTACATGACGGCCCAGCCTTCAATAGGATGACCTTCAGAGTTGATGAAGTGATAGTTGATCTGAGAGGAAGACAAACGAACACTCGTGAGGAGGAGACGAACACAGTAACACCAGCAACACCAGCAACATGCATCATGACAACTCTGTCATACATACATATAATATACATACAAATATATATTGTTTTGTATTAATATACAAGTAAACATTTTGTTTTCATATCTACATCGAAGCACATATACATCAAAATAAATGAATATATGACTAAACGAAGAAATTTAAAAGCAAACATATGTAAGTGAATATTGCTGTTTATTACTCATACTGGTCTTATACATAATAATAATAATAATAATAATATTATTATTAGTAGTGCAAAAATTATAATAATAACTAATAAAAATAAAAAAAACTAGACTTTTACAGTATATCCATGCTACTAAAAGAGTGTAACTGGTGCTGAGTGGCTGCGATCGGTGTGTTTTACTCACACTGTGAAACAGAAGAGACACGGCTTTAGTGTACGCCAGCGCCGCCATCAGCCAGTGGATCTTAAACACGCTGTACCTGTCAAACACACACAGCATAAACCTCAGCGGTTCACTCACAGTGACAGACCCGCGCGTGTGTGTGTGTGTGTATGAGCGTGTACCTGTACTTGAGCAGCGTGTACGTCCACACCACTGCGGCGGTGAAAAAGATGGCCGCCATTGAGACGTAGAGTCGCGGCAGTGGAATCTCAGCTGCCGAAAGAAAACCGTTGGGATTCTTCTCTTTGATCTCCACCTAACACACACACACAGTTTGATCCTGATCATGTGATACGCAGCTGAGACGGTTGGATCCGGACTGCAGTACTTACTTGGAGAGAATACGGACTCAACACCTTGGATGGCGTGTTGGGGCAGTTGTGGAAGTCCAGATTGTAGAGGCCCTGCGAGCTTGCGCTCATCGTCAGATGGAACTGAGAGCGGGAGAGAAAGCAGACGGTGAGCGGTTTGATATCCGTCAGTGGTTTTTGTATTTGAAATGCAGCTCGTGTGTGTGTGTGGGACGGCTTTCTCACGCTGAAGCTGTAGGAATCGCCATGGTGCAGAAGCTCCAGATACTTCCCATCCAAATTCTCCACCTGATGAGAGCACGGTTCAACAATCAATGACAGAAACAGCTCATTTAAACAAGGAGTTTTTAAAATCATGTTTAACAGACACACTGGTACCTTCTGAGTAACGGTGCTGCTGACAGCAGGCGTCACTTTGGCCTTATCTTGTGAACTTTCTTTCTGTTTTGTTGTTTTATCAACACTCAAATCTTTTTGCTTGTCATCCTTTGCATTTTCTCTTTTCGTCCTCGCTGAGAAACACAGAGACCATCAACAGCCATCAAACACACACTCACGCACACTTCAGAGTCACGTGTATTTGTTTTACCTTTCCCTGCATCCGGCTTCTCCGGCTTCAGTTGGGACCCCAGCGTGATGTTAGAATTGCCGAAGTGCTTCACTTTGACGCTGCACACAAAATCACAGTCAGAATCACATTCAGTGACATTCACAGTCACAGTGACAATGTTAATTACATTCACATTTAGTCACAGTTACAATTACATTCACAATCGCAGTAATAATCAGTCACAATCACACTCACAGTTAGTCACATGTATATTTACAATCACTCATATTTACGGTCATGATCAGTAACCATCACATTTACAATCACAGTAACAATCAATCACATATTCACAATCAGTCACATTCATATTCAAAATCAGTAAAAATATTCGCTATTAATCACAATTAGCCTTCATAATCACAATCAGTCACATTCATGCTCACAATCAGTAAAAAAAAAAAAAAAAAAAAAAAAAAAAAATCACAATTAGTCACAATCATACAATTAGTAACAATACACTATTAATCAATTATCCACCTTCATAATCAGTCACATTCATGCTCACAATTAGTAAAAAAAATAAATAAATTTGTCTCATTCATAATCACAATAAGTAAAAATTCACAATCACAATTAGTAACATTCATACAATTAGTAAAAATTCACAATTAATCACAATTAGTCACATTCATAATCACAATACGTAATTTTTCACAATCACAACTGGTCACATTTATAATAACAACGATTAGTAACGTTCATACAATTAGTAAAAATTAAGAATTAATCACAATTAGGCACATTCATAATCACAATTAGCTACATTCTTACAATCAGTAAAAATTCACAATTAGTCACATTCATACTCACAATCTGTAAAACCTCACAATTAATCACAATCAGTCACATTCATACAATCAGTAAACTAAATCAGTAAACATTACATTCACACTCAGAATCAGAAAACAAAAATCACAATTAATCACAATCACTCAATTCATACTCACAGTTAGTAAATCTTCACAAATAAGAGCCTTGAATCAATGTACTACAGTAGCACATGTGTGATGCAGTTTGGCATGTGTATGTTTACAAAGCTGTCGTCCAACAAAGAAATCATTTAACATGGCTTTTCTCATAACATAGTTGAGTGTTTGAAATAACCTGGTTTCATATCACAGAATGAGGCAGAAATCATACTATTTTATAGTTTTATAAAAGCTATGTCAATTAGCATTGCATTATGAATATACTTTACCCTTATAAAAACACCCAAGATTGCTTGAACACAGACTTGAACAAGCCATATATTGTAGCAATCGTACATTTATTGTCTTCAAGTTTCCTCAGTTTTTTAAAATTTTCTATCCGCGTATCTGCTACAGTGATCATCGGATTAGAGATTTCCAGGAGCATCATCAGTACTATTACTTCTGCTATAAAGCATATGTGGAGTTTCTGCGCAAGGGTGCCCTCTGGCTTCTGAATCAGAAAGAGGTTTACTTACTCTGTCTTGAAGTTAGGAGCTTCCAGTACAGAAAGTACAAACATTTTAATTCACATTCCAGGGAAGTAAACAGTCATTACATTACGTGCGTACTCCGTAATGCTCACAACACTCTCTTTTAGGTTAAAATAGGAAAGATAATACTTCTCCCTAAAGAAACAGGATTGCCTAAATGATCATCGATACGTTAATAGCAGTAAATACAGGAAATTATCGTGATAAATTTAAGTCAATAACGCCCATCCCTACTCACAATTAATCACAATCAGTCACATTCATATTATCAATCAGCTGTTTTTTTACAGTCACAATCGGCCATGATAAACTATGGGGTCATTCCAGCTGGAATCATCAAATTTTGGAAAAGTTCCCCACCTGACCTCCTCAGAAAAAAATCTATGTGATGGGTAGTATGCCCAATAGATCATATACAAAATTTCAAATCTCTACTGTGCGTACTTTTTTCACAAAAAATCTGTAAAAAAGTTTGTTTTTTACCCCGTTTTGGCATCACAGCCTGAGTGGCCATGTTCAGACTGAAATATCTCCAGAACTATTTGTGCCAGGTCCATGAAATTTTCTGGGCTAAGAGTCCTAGTCCAGAACTGCATGAATTACAACTCACAGCATTGTTACTGAATTTACACCTGAATGCTGGCCCTCTACTTTTCTTTGAAACTATTACTTTAAGGGTTTTCAGATGTCCATAGAAACCTCAATCTTCAATGTAAAGCATCAAACTTGGTAAATGGTCTGGTATGTACCATGTCTTTCACATCCTTTGACATCAGACAATAGAGTCTGATGGATGTTGAGATATTAAGGTCCAAAAATGGAAAATAACTATTTACACCAATGTTCAGAGCAATATTTCCCATGAATGACACCAGGTGTGAACATGAAACTTGTTTTTTTGAAAGAGCATATTGTTATTGATAAAATATAAAAAAATTGGGATGGGGTTTTGCCTCATTTTTCTGTAATGATTTTTTTAAAACTCAGAGTTTCGTCACTGATCCTATTGTTCACTTTTGCTATTCAACTTGGTATGGGCATTTCAACAGAATTTATTAATGTTCCACTTATACAAAAAATACAAAAATACAAAAAACGTACTTCCAGACATGAGTCACTTTAATAATGTATACCACCAACACAAATAAATGTGTGACATAACAGTTACTGAAAGTTGTTCATGAAAGTGTCTGAATCCACAGTTTCATTTTCTTTTATGACATAGCATCGTCCAGTGGAAGTAACTGGCACATCAATTTTCATTATGATGTGCTGGAGAGGCACTCAACAGACATCTTCCCTTTTGGGCCAAAAGTAGCCTCTAGCTGGGCCATGGGGATGCAAAAAAAGCACTTGAATGTCTTGCTCTGTGTCAGAGACGTCTCTGATGATACCAACCCACCATTGTCGGTCATACACACAAGTAACATATTGTCCTGGGGCCATATCTGTGATGTGAAGGCCTTGTTCAACTGGGTCAACCTCAAAGTTGACATGGAATCCTGGTGTTCCTGATACTCGACTGACCTCAAAATTGATCACTGTTGACTGATTGACTGATTGATTGATGCTAGATCTCATACCACCTGAATATTATTATTTCTAATCAATATTGCCCTCCTTTCTCAATGAAAATGGATGTATTATTCACTGGATTGGGTGGAACATCAAGATTAGGTACTTATGTTGCATTTCATTGAATGTCGGTAGTCGGTGAATCCGAGTTAGTTCTCCCAATGTCCGTCCTAAATGTGTTCCATTGTAACAGTTGGCAAAAATATGGATGCCTATGAACTGAACTGGCCTGAGTGTGTGTTTCGGAACCCCAACTTAAGTGGCCGTTCCATTGCACTTTCCCGAGGTGGAGGTCGGATTTCCCCGAGTCCCGAGCACAATGGAATGCTGCATTATAGCATTAATTTAGGCATATGAGTTCAAAATAGCTGGTACTACAGTAGTTGTGAATGTCACACAACAATGATTTTTTTAAAAATTATTACAGAAAAATGAGGCAAAACCCTATCCCAATTTTTTTTTATATTTTATCAATAAGAACATGCTCTTTCAAAAAAAAAAAAGTTTTTTGTTCACACCTGGTGTCATTCATGGGAAGTATTGCTCTGAACATTGGTGTAAATAGTTTTTTTCCATTTTTGGACCTTAATATCTCAACATCCATCAGACTCTATTGTCTGATATCAAAGGATGTGAAAGACATGGTACATATCAGACCATTTACCAAGTTTGATGCTTATACATTGAAGATTGAGGTCTCTATGGACATCTGAAAACCCTTAAAGTAATAGTTTCAAAGAAAAGTAGAGGGCCAGCATTCAGGTGTAAATTCAGTAACAATGCTGTGAGTTGTAATTCATGCAGTTCTGGACTAGGACTCTTAGCCCAGAAAATTTCATGGACCTGGCACAAATAGTTCTGGAGATATTTCAGTCTGAACATGGCCACTCAGGCTGTGATGCCAAAACGGGGTAAAAAACAAACTTTTTTACAGATTTTTTGTGAAAAAAGTACGCACAGTAGAGATTTGAAATTTTGTATATGATCTATTGGGCATACTACCCATCACATAGATTTTTTTCAGACAAATCTGAGGGGGTCAGGTGGGGACCATTTGATGACTCCAGCTGGAATGACCCTATGATCACAGTCACAATCAGCCAGAATCACATTCACACTAATATATGTCAGATATAGAAGTGTCACGATTTATTCAGCCAGTGTGAACTGGATGTTAAATTATTTGTTTCCTAAACACAAACATTCAGTAAGGAAAGTGACAGCTCAAACAGCAGAGCAAAGTGCAAACAACACTGAGATCACTGGACTGGACTCACCTGAGATCCTTGGTGTCGATGATGAAGAGGATGAGCTCATCTTCACTCTTAGTCTTCGTCAGCTTACACTCCTCCACCTCCTCCGCCTGAACAACAACAAACGCAAGTGTCAGGAACACGAGGACGAACAGGCCGAACAGAGAGAGAAGCGCCACAGATACTCACCGTGTAGGACAGGATGCCGCTCACTCGAGACCGGGCCAAACTAAAGCCCACCTGCAACACGAAACCAGAGCAAAACCATCTCTAATGATTGAAGAGGCACAAACAAACACAACGCACTGACACAGATGGACGGCTTACTAGTCTTTTGGAGTCGCTTTTCTCCTGCGGCAGATTCAGAGACACGAGACGGACGTCCAGAGTGCCGTTCTCGAAATAACCGAACGAGTTCAAATGGACGAGAAACCGCGTCTCATTCTGAGAGAGAGAAAAAGCCAGACGTTCAGCACGTAAGAAGTGACGTGAAGTGTTCTTAATGGTTCCAGCTACCTACTTTATGAAGAAGAGTTATACATATGTGAATTCATAAATGAATCATTTTATGAATAAGTCATTACATATGTGACAAATGACATGAATCAACAGATATGTAAAACAAACGCTTAAATAATATATGTACAGTACTGTGCAAAAGTCTTAGGCCACTAGTATTTTCATCAGCTAAAAATGGTTTAAAGTCAGTTAAAGTCGGTCTTTTGCTGTAGTGTGTCAGTAGGAAATACCAGTTTACATTTCTAAACATTCATTGGCCATTTTTTGTAATAATCCAGTGAGATTTTTGTGTGGAGCACAGGCTGTTGTCAGACTCCTTGTGCAAACAGAGATGTGATCTCTCCATCATTCAATCCAGAAACAGAAAAAAACGGAGACAGACTAAATCCAGAAGAACTGTGGCAACATCTCCAAGATGCTTTAAGAGACCTACACCTACAAAGCTACAGTACTGTTAACATTTTTAGGCAGTTAGGCACATAAAATGAGGATGCTGTCAAAAACAATGTCATAAATAGATTTTCTTTATCAATGAACTTCTGTTAACTAAAATAAATCAGCATTTGATGTGACCATCCTTTGCGTTTGAAGCAGCTTTGCAGAGTTTTTCAGGTAGCTCTGCAGGTAGGTTACTTGAAACATCTTGGAGGTGTTGCCACAGTTCTTCTGGATTTAGTCTGTTTCAGTTTTTCTGTGTCTTCATGTCATTCCAGAGACAGACTGGATGATGGTGAGATCAGATGTCTGTGTGGAGCACTGGCTGTTGTCAGACTCCTTGTGCAAACAAAAATCTCACTAGATTATTACAATTAATGGGAAACAAAATATTTGGAAATGTAAACTGATGTTTTTTACTGACACACTACAGCAAAAGATAGAAATAAATTACTTTAAATCATTTTTTAGCTGGTGAAAATACTAGTGGCCTAAAACTTTTGCACATTTTGCATCATATAAACTAAATAAAACACTATAAACCAATATATTAATGATAAAAACAAGGTCCATTAATACATGAACAATTGTGTGAAGATTAACTCATATTAAACGCGATACATTCATCATTTTATCTAATATAAATTATTACATAGTGAAATATGAGACAAATCATACCACATGTGAAACACAAGAGAGACAAATCGTGGAATTATTTAGATAAATCAATATATTGACCATTTTCTGAACTATAAATCATGACATAAGTAAGATAAAGTAGATACATCATCACATATGTGAAACAAAGAGTTACATGAAGGAAATCATTTATCAAAGAAGCTAAAGAGATTAGACAATACGTATATAACTGAAATATACGAGACAAAGTTAAAAACATGTAAATAGCCGATTAGGAAATAACCGAATACGTGTAATAAAAGAGAAGCTGCATAAACTCTGATGAAATGAGTTGATTCTGCAGAAACGAGAGTGACAGACCTTGAGTTTGAGCTGGTGGATCCGGGCGCTGCTCTCCGACACCGTCAGGATGAAGATCAGCACACTCAGCAGATTCTTCGTCATCATCATCATCACTATCACCGAGCCGTCCACAAAGAATCCGTCTGTCAAAGCATTAACAGTCACTCATCTGATCGCCAGTTTGTTTCCAAACTCTTTCCAGCTACACCTTCACTTCCGGGACGCGTGAGCGCATACACGTCATCAGTGACCGCGGCGGCGCACCGCGAGACACAGCGCCCCTCCTGGCGGGAGGACGCGCTCGTCACACGGCCTTCTCGATATTACACCTACTGGACAGAGGCGATCGATTTGCTAAATCAATATAACTTCTCTGCTGCTGCCTGCAAAGCTTAACTATTAACAATGTTGTGAAGTAACTAGTTACATGTAACGGAATTACGTAATTTAATTACAAAATAAATGTAATTGTAATTAGTTGCAGTTACTGAGAAAAAATATGTGTAATTAAATTACAGTTACTTTTGAAAAAATGCCAGTGATTACAAAGGGGGTTACATCTGAATTTTTTCACACACCCACCCCCACTTACAGATTTAATTGACTTCTTTTAAATTGCATTGACTGCTCTAAAATAAGACACCAATGTTTCAGGAGTTTAGGACACAGAATCGGACACATGCTTATTCCATAACTTTTTTATTTCCTATTTGGGTTTATGCATAAACTTTATTTTTTAAGATTGTTTTTTCCAAGGCATTGTTAGATGCTAGTGTTTTCTGTCATAATTATGCAAACATTTAATTTAAAACCCAGTATCACAGCTATTAAACTATTTCTTGTTATGATGTCATTTATGTTATGATCTTGTTGTGACATATAGCGCAACTGCGCTCACGGTGACCCGAGTTCGAATCTCGTCTCGAGGTCCTTTGCTGATCCCGCTCCCCTCTCTCCTCCCAGCTCTTTCCTGTCATCTCTCTACTGTCCTGTCACAATAAAAGACATAAAAAGCCCAAAAATATAAGTAAAAAAAAAGTCAGTGCTATATGCTTGATAATTTTTCTTGGCAGAAGCTTTGCGTTTGTTTAGCTAATAAAATATTAAAGCTTAATTCAATATTATGTGGACAATTTCTTAATTCTGTCATCCTGGTATCGTGGACTTGCTCTATTGTTTCATACAAATGCAGCTGCTGCCATTTTTTGTACACTGTAATGGATCATAAGATAACTAACAAACTAGCACTACTACTTAATTATTTATGTGGTGAAATGTTGTGTAAGAAAACCGGTATGACTGCACTGTATCCCTAAAATGTCTAGTTTGAACTTGCTGTTTGCTAGCAACTGATTTCTTCATGGGAGCTTTGTGTTCAAATATTTCAACTCAGATCAGTGTTTCGTGTCTAATAATTTTGACACGAAACAACTAAATAATCTGTCAAGCAGCTGTGTAATAAGTGAGATAATGTACATTCAGCCAGTTGTTATTAATTTTTGTTCAATAAATATACTGTAATTAAGATATGTTATTTAGTGTCCCTATGTAAAAATACATTTTAAAGTACAGAAACAAATCATTTTAAAAACGAATATATATTTAATATAGCTTTACAGTAGTAACAACAAATAATATCTTATTATATGATTGGATTAATATCATGTTTTTAAATATGATGGTTTCATTCGTAACATGGTGATTATAATATATGATATTTACCATCCGAATCTAACCATGTCATGTCAACAATTGGAAAAGTCAGCCTTCTATTAATGATCATGTTAATTGTTGTGCCTTTTAGCCCCGACAGCAGGGGAGCTTTTTACCCCAAATATCATACTTTTACATATTCGTTCATTATTTAAAAACTGTTGCTTTAATCATCTGAAACAAACCTGAAGATCATTAAGAAGACATTTGTCTCAAATAGGATGTCTCAAAATATATGGGATTTAGCGATTCTCGCTTGCTACTTAAATCTAATCTTAAACATTTTAAAAAACACCAAATATTAGATCAAGAAAGCACAGAATCAATTTTGCGCTGCTGCCCACGATCGCGTCAAGGATCAGACAAATTTGCACGTGCATCTTGAGAAGCGGATGTTTTGGAAAGCGCTGCGCCACGTTTTCGTGCCATCTAGTGGTTTAGAGGAAAATAATATCAAAGGTGCCTTTTACCCTGGGGCGCCTTTAGCCCCATTGCACCCTAATATAGCTGACATTTTCCATTTTGACTCATAATATCAATGTCAGGCCTTGTCTGGAAAACAAATGCAATTGCAAAATTTTAATATTTATTTCAGTTAATCATGACAATGTACAGCTGATGGGCAATATACTTTTTGACAATAGGTATTTTGCTTTATGAAGTCAGACAACAAATGAGGAGGAAAATCAGATTTACTCCAGGAAATCACATTTACTACAGTCTATTACTGAAAACTCATTAATACTAAACTTATTGGATGTTTTATTCTAGGAGTGTTATAAACGTCTGGGCTGCCAACTTTTGAGTTCAACTTGGAGTGGGAATTCCCACAACAGGTTCAGGTTGGCTGGTGGGATTATTTGGAGTTGTTTGTATATATATAGTGCTGTTTGAAAGTTTATGAACCAAAGTCCCTTTCAAGGAAAGTCTGTTCACTTGCCGGCCATATTTGCAACGCCTCCGGGCAGCTCGTTCAAGACCAAATCTAAATGAATGGGGGAATCCTGAAATCTCAAAAACAGTTGGCTGAACTTGCAATTCAATTACATATTTCACATCAGCAACAAAATCTGAAATGAACTGCCCCATGAATGTTGTTTCTTATGCTCACATAGTGTTTAAAAGCTTATTTTTTAAGCTAGACCAGCCAAAGTGCATGCACAGTCACAACACGCTTATGTCTGTGCATGCGCGTCGGCCGGTCCAGCCTCAAGTTTCTGTGGGAACTGGCGCTTCTATGACTTTACCAATCAGCGATTGGCCCTTTCATTTATAAGGTGGGACTATCACGCGATATTGCTTGTTGCAGTTTCTCCCATTTGTAAGTATAGGAATGAACGTCTTTGTATTTCTATAGTCTTTGTTACGAACCCTTTAGAATTTTCTATATTTCTGCATAAATATGACCCAAGTGTGCTGCACAAGTCAAAAAGTGAAGTCAAAACGTTTCGATTGGCTGGTCCCAATATAGGTTATATACCCCCTCTCTCCATGTAATCTAATGGAACGTGAGGCAAACTAAATAAATCAATTTCACTTCAAATAATTGTTTTCCAAAAATGTTTTTTTGTCATTGTATGTAGTTTTTTATCACACTGATGTAAGTTTAAGTGTTCATTTAAAAAAAAAGAAAAAGTTTGGTTTTAGTTAATTATGTGATGCTTTAAAACGGGAACGTGACATGATTGACAGCATGGATTGACAGATTCTCTGAGTGAACCGAGGCGCCAACGGAATTTTTCGGGATCTTCAGGAGAAGATTGGAGTTCTACCTTATTTTAACACAAGCCTCTGGTACGGCAATAAGCAGACAAAAACTGGAGCAGTCAGGCTAATTAGGGGCGTGTGCTTGTGGGACATGGTGCCAATTTTACTGGCTGACTCTGGTCCCAAATCAGCGTCCTATTGGGGCATTGGCGGCTTCACTTTTCTTCAGTGGAAGAAAGTGAAAGTGTGTCGTCCATCTTTTTTTACAGTCTATGATATGACCCAAACCATCATCAGACTTTTGCACAAGTCCTGAAAGTAGACAAAGAGAACCCAATCAAACAAAGGAGACAAAAATATTTTCTGTGTCATTTATTTATTGAGAAAGATGGTCCAGTGTTACTGTGTTGCAAAAGCATGCAAATTTTCGCTCTCAGTATTTGGTGTGACCTAACGACTGATGGTTAGTGAGTCGGGCTTGTAACCCAAAAGTCGCTGGTTCGATTCTCGCACCAGCAGGAATTGTGGGAATTGTGAATGAACAGCGCTCTTTCCACCTTAAATACCATGACTGAAGTGCCCTTGAGCAAGGCACAGCACCCCCAATTGCTCCCTGGGTGTGTGTGTGTTACAGACTAAAAATGTGATTGTGAAAGATAAAACTAGAAAATGTGTTCTTGTTACATGAATTTAAGTGTGTTCTTTAAGATTCTGTAGGTGGTGCACTACAATAAAGTGATGATCAATTTACGTTCTGGCCGACGGGCAAAGCCATTAAAGAAAGCACCAGAACGCTACAGATTGTCTTTGTTTGTGTCATCATTTCTTAAAGTTACTACATCTCATCCTTCCCTGTTTGAGACCAGTAACGTGTGTTCACTTCTCACTGCTGTGTGTCTGCACTCGTGAAGGGTTAAATGCAGAGGACCAATTTCGAGTATGGGTCACCATACTTGACAATACGTCGTCACTTTCACTTTTTCACTTTCAATTTTAAAGCAATAACTGCAGCTAAACGTTTCTTGTCACTGCTAATCAGTCCTGCACAACGACTTCAAGGAGTTTTAGCTCATTCCTGAGTACAGAATCGCTTCAGCTCTGTGATTTTGGTGGGTTTACTTCTATGAACTGCTCACTTTCCATCCTTCCACAACATTTCAACTGTAATAAGGTCTGGACTTTGACTAGACTGTTTTAAAACATTCACTTTGTCCTTCTTTAACCATTCTTTGGATGAACTTCTTCTGCTTGGGGTTGCCGTCTTGCTGCATGGCCCACTTTCACTTGGGACATTTTCCTTTAAAATTTACTGGTAAAATTCAGAATTCATCGTTCCATCAATGATGGCAAGCCGTCCTGGCCCAGATGCACACTGTAAAAAAATTACACTAAAAAAACGACAGCTGTGGTTGCTGGAATTTTAACGTAAAAATATGGTCCGGTGTTTTTGGTTTTACATTTAAATACAATAACTCCATTAACTGATGTAATATCAATGTAGTAATCTATTGAAGTACTGTTTTGTAGCTTTGTAACACACTGATAATCACCAAAAGCAGGTGGTGATGAGAAAAATCACACAATGAGCCAAAGCCCATCACAAACAGCTTTTAAACACTAACATATATAGAAGGTACACAGAGTCATTCACACAAACACTAAACACCATCATGGTAACACACATGCAACTGAAATAATGCAATAAACATTAATTTAACAACATTAGATGTAACATACAACCCTAATCTACAAAACTGATAAGAAAAACTAAGAAGAGACAGCGTTATTTAAAAAAAAAACAAAAAAAAAAACATCAAATTTGAAATGTAATGCAGGGAATTTTGGGAATGTCAATTTATAGATATTCACTGTAAATTATACATTCTTATTCCACTTCCAAAAACGATAGACTACCGTGAAATTACATGTCCAATACAGTTTTTCACCATATACAATAAGGGAACTTACCATTAACCATTTAACAGTTTTTTACTGTAGCATTTTTACAGTCTTTTGCAGTTAAATTCACTGTCACTTTTTACAAAACAGACCCAGAATTCAAATATTTTTCTGCTAGTCTGCATTTACATTACATAATGACGCATCTATTTTGACAAATTTTATTTTTCTTCCATTCGAAGATGAATCCCGCATTTATGTAAGGGATGAGAGATTTATAGATTAGCCTAGAAAGTGCACAAATGTCCTTCCTTTATAATGACTAAAAAGGTGTCACTGACTTCAGTTCATCGCAATCTCACAAAGTACTGAAACTGATAGTAAAGACTTCTATTGTTAGATAAGATTTCTATTTTCTGTTTTCTATTTGTTGAGAGGTAATCTAATTTTTCTTTTCATTTATGCGTGCACTATATGTAACCATTTGGCCTGCCCATGACTAAAATTTTCTGGTCAACTAGTAGTCATTTATTTTTAAGAGATTAGTCGACTAATTGCATATTAATAAACTATATAATTTATAATAATGAACCTTTAATTGCCTATAGTCCATCAGCGCTCAAGCGCACACAAAGCTTGCCACACAACACTGGCAGAAGTAATGATTATGAATGTGTCAGGTAAAGAAAACAGCAAAGAAGACTGCCTTAACATTATAATAATTCATTAATAAGTGTTTTCTGTATTTTTGGCTGCAGTGATAAAGTCGATAACACTTGTCATCTCTACAGTGGATGTGCACGTTTGATTGAATGGATTACACAATCTGAAAATATTTGTTTTCCATTTTAACTGGCTTATTTAAAAGTTGACATTTCGCTTTTTACAGATAAATTTTTCATGAAGCAAGCATGGAGTTTCTGTTTTTTTTGACACCCTCAAGTTCATAGAGACCTAGGGCCAGAATTACATCATGGACTTCACCACTTCCTGTGGATTTTTTTTTCTAGCATCTAATGAAATTTTGATAGACTAATGGTTAATTGATGATCAGAACTCAGGAGGCAGCCCTTGTAACCATAGTCAATTTAGCTAAAAACAGCTAAAAATTGTTCATGCTAATATATTCCTATTCATATTCATCCATGTATACTCATTTATCAATAAAATAGCTACATTAATTGAACACCTACAGAAATATCCAAATGGAAGTGTATATATATATATATATATATATATATATATATATACACACAGACACTTCCATTTGGATATATCAATTTTATCTTTATTTTAGCAATAAAAGGAACAACTATCAGGGGCATGTTTCTAAATTATTGCAGGCTATGTCTGGAAAAAAAGACATGACACTATAGTTTGTTTTTTTAAGTAGTTTTACTTGTTGAAAATTAATACACTAAATTATTTCTTTTTTAAGTCTGTTTAAGTGACTGGCGGAAACAAAACGAGCCTGAAAGAAGAGAGAGAGAGAAGAGGGACAAACAAGTGGGGCATTACATATCCCCAAAAAATACAAGATATAATAAAAAAGACAAGAAAAATGAAAATGCATAATATGTTTAGAATTCTGTTATTGTTCATCTTCACCATTAATTCTTAATATAGTCTTATAATTGTAATCATTCTAATTATTTTGTAAATATTTTGTAAATATTTGTTATTAAAGGGGCTGTAAAAGCAAATAAAAATTGTTCTAATGGTTCCTTGTGGTCCTGCAAATTATTAAAAGTAAACATATTACTTATTTGTCAGGAAAATTGGGGCAGACACTATGTAATCAATCAATCATCAAACAAACATTTTGACCAGCTAAAACCAGCTAAGACCAGCCTGACCAGCTTAAACCAGCTAAGACCAGCCTGACCAGCTAAAACCAGCCCTGACCAGCTAAAACCAGCTAAGACCAGCCTGACCAGCTAAAACCAGCTAAGACCAGCCTGACCAGCTTAAACCAGCTAAGACCAGCCTGACCAGCTAAGACCAGCCTGGCTGACCAGCTAAAACCAGCTAAGACCAGCCTGACCAGCTAAAACCAGCTAAGACCAGCCTGACCAGCTTAAACCAGCTAAGACCAGCCTGACCAGCTTAAACCAGCTAAGACCAGCCTGACCAGCTAAGACCAGCCTGACCAGCTAAGACCAGCCTGGCTGACCAGCTAAAACCAGCTAAGACCAGCCTGACCAGCTAAAACCAGCTAAGACCAGCCTGACCAGCTAAAACCAGCCTGGCTGACCAGCTAAAACCAGCTAAGACCAGCCTGGCTGACCAGCTAAAACCAGCTAAGACCAGCCTGACCAGCTAAAACCAGCTAAGACCAGCCTGACCAGCTTAAACCAGCTAAGACCAGCCTGGCTGACCAGCTAAAACCAGCTAAGACCAGCCTGACCAGCTAAAACCAGCTAAGACCAGCCTGACCAGCTAAAACCAGCCTGGCTGACCAGCTAAAACCAGCTAAGACCAGCCTGGCTGACCAGCTAAAACCAGCTAAGACCAGCCTGACCAGCTAAAACCAGCTAAGACCAGCCTGACCAGCTAAAACCAGCCTGGCTGACCAGCTAAAACCAGCTAAGACCAGCCTGGCTGACCAGCTAAAACCAGCTAAGACCAGCCTGACCAGCTAAAACCAGCCTGGCTGACCAGCTAAAACCAGCTAAGACCAGCCTGGCTGACCAGCTAAAACCAGCTAAGACCAGCCTGACCAGCTAAAACCAGCCTGGCTGACCAGCTAAAACCAGCTAAGACCAGCCTGGCTGACCAGCTAAAACCAGCTAAGACCAGCCTGACCGGCTAAGATCAGCCTGGCTGACCAGCTAAAACCAGCTAAGACCAGCCTGGCTGACCAGCTAAGACCAGCCTGGCTGACCAGCTAAAACCAGCTAAGACCAGCCTGACCAGCTTAAACCAGCTAAGACCAGCCTGACCGGCTAAGACCAGCCTGGCTGACCAGCTAAAACCAGCTAAGACCAGCCTGGCTGACCAGCTAAAACCAGCTAAGACCAGCCTGACCGGCTAAGACCAGCCTGGCTGACCAGCTAAAACCAGCTAAGACCAGCCTGGCTGACCAGCTAAAACCAGCTAAGACCAGCCTGACCAGCTTAAACCAGCTAAGACCAGCCTGACCGGCTAAGACCAGCCTGGCTGACCATCTAAAACCAGCTAAGACCAGCCTGGCTGACCAGCTAAAACCAGCTAAGACCAGCCTGACCAGCTTAAACCAGCTAAGACCAGCCTGACCAGCTACGACCAGCCAGGCTGACCAGCTAAAACCAGCTTGACCAGCTAAAAAAAGTGGTCAAAACCCCTCTAAAACCAGCTTGATAAACCAGCTTAAGCTGGTTTAAGCTGGTTTTTTCAGCAGGCACGTGTCTTCACATGTAGATATTGCGTTAGAAAGACGATCGGTTACTCACACTTCCGACCAAACGCCTATGGTACGTGTTAACAATGGCTATAGCTCCCCTAAAAATGGCCTAGTGACTCCCATGCATTCGTTCATTTGTGAGATTTTATGTTTAAGATTCAATCGGTGTTTATATATTCTCTTTACTTATTAAATGCTTATTTTTCATTTAATTTTCAATTTACATATTTGATATTTTTATATATTATTCACAGCGGTGTAGTGGTGCCTGGAAAAGTGGGTATACTCTTAATTTAAGGTATTGTTTTTGTTATAATGTACTAATTCAAATTAGTAATCAATAAGTAATTTTTTTTTTACCACTCTGCATGTGCGGGACGAAGCCGGCGCGGGCGGAATAATATTTTAAAGGAAGCCGGCGCCAGGTCCTGACCGCCTCAGTGCATTTAATTGCTAGGGAATATTTGCATTTATTCACGTGCGATTGGATAAGCTATTCATGTGGTGGACTGTCATGATTTTGGCTAATGAATGATGCGCATCAGAGTGGGTATACGCAAAGCCGGCTGATAAAAAGGAGGTATAAAAAAGTACACATTTGAATGCACATGAGAAGTACTTTTTTCTACATTTTTGTAAATAATCTTCAAGTGAGGAGCATTGCAAAACCGTTTTGAAGGCAATAGCTAACTTGTTTAATAAAGCTTCAAATGTTATGTCTTATATATTATCCTTAATACTCTTTTTGACTTACAACTTGTTAATTTATTGCACCTATGATTTGTTGAATAATGCTAAAACAGAGAACTAACATTGAAAAGAAACATTTGTTGGTAAAACACGATAATAAATAAAAGACAAAAAAGTTTAACATAAGTGTAACCATTGATGAAAACATGTAGTATACGTATAGGCTATATTTAACAAACAATGAGGAAATGTATTACTATGTTTTACAGACAAACATTTAGAAACTCAGAACAGTCACTGAAAACCTTACTGAAGCTTTCCATCTCCATAGCTTATGAGCAGGAGACATGGTTAGTACGGGGAAAGGTAGGGCTAAGCACATGTCGACATAATAATAAGGAAAACAAGCAAAAATCGTTGGTATATGTATATATGTATATTAATGATATATGAATGCTACAATAATCTGAAAACAAAATAAAATAAAAAAAAAACATGATTTTAGACTATGTTTGTATTATATGTCTGTATAGCTACAGTGCTCTCTTAGTAAACATTCACAGGCACACTCACAAACAGGCACATTGCCTTTGAAAAATGAACAGTAGACCCTTCTGCCATGACGTTTTTTAATTTAGAAGTCTACCACAGATCGCACATCTAAATGCTTATTGGGGGTAATACAGCAGAAAAAAAGACTAAGTATTGTTCTAGGTATGAAATATGTAGATCTAGTTGTTGTAATGGTTGTAATGTTTATGTAGCGGTGTGTTATCTGCGTTGTGTTGTATATTAAACTGAATACACCGAATTCCTTGCCATCAAGTCCTCATTTATTGGATCTGAATAACACAAAACAGAAATTGAGGACTCTTGCAGCAAATAAGCAGCACGCAGCAGCAATGCACGACGCTGAGAAAGATATAAATAAGATTACATTCGTTAAGCAAAACTTTTAAAAGAAACCGATCAACGAAACATGCGCGTATACATCACAGAGGGACTTATAATCACAATTATATAAGTATATAGTGTACATACAATCATCTGTTAAGTGAAATATAGGCCTAATTGAATCACCACACAACTGTTGTGACCTACCGCTGTGAAATCACATGCAGACTGGGAAGAAGCAACACGTTCCGACTCCCCAAATCAGCATGGTTGCCAGATACACGCAGGAAACCCAAATATGGTCATAACAAGTGGAATCACAAAATACGTTCTAAAAACGCACACCTGCTACACTTATTTATAGTCTCATTTATAATCTCTAAAGAGCAGTTCAGCTCATTACATTTTAAAAACCAAGCAATTTCATGACGTTGACGTCACGTCAGGTCGTCCCATGGGTCACCCGTCCTGTAAGACGCTCAAAGCACAAGACGTTCGGTTAGATGTTCGATTAGCCGGTCGGTCGGACGCTTGATTTTGGCACGGAGTACGCGCCATACATATGCTGGTTAGAAATTTTGTCCGACTTGAGGCGGCGCTGACGCCTCGTGACTGTCACGTGTGGCATCGAAGTACCACGATAGCGATTCGAGAGCAGCCGGCTGACTCAGCCGCCGCAGTTTCTTCAGAGCGGCTGCAGGAGCTCTGATGACCACAGCTGTTTCACAATGGACCTTTATCTCACTTCCTATATCCGGTAAGCGAAGCAGTGTATCCCCACTTCCGGTCCCATCGCAACGCAATGAAAACTAATGGGAGAATCCTCTCTTTCCTTTCTTTCGGCGGTGTTACTGCAGTGTGTTTGGCTGCTTTTATTCTAAACAATGACGCACTGCCTCAGTTTTCACGATTTCCTGACACAACACGGATGAGATGCCTGGGATGAATTAAGGTCCTTCTAAAATATTACGCGGGAGCACTTTCACATAGAGTATGCATTTCGAAACTGAGGATGTTTACGCCTACATCTCATATCACCCGCTGAAATGTTCCTATTAATATATTTCTCTTCCAAATGTGCATTCTGAATAATAAATAAATTTAACCTGCTGCAGTCAAGTTCGTCTTCTCATTAACAGTGTCTTTCAAATCATATTTTATACCCATTTACATTAAAATACATTTTAAATAAACACCCTTACTCAATCAACCATGGATTTACTATAGTAAATGTAGTAACCATGTTATATTTTTATTTTTTCCGCGGACTGATCTCCAATTGTATTGCCATAGTTTTACTACACATACTGTAGTATCCTGCAGTAACCACAAGGTGTCGTTGTTGTATTACAAGTGTTGTGTTCTTAACTGTAAGTTAGTTGAAGGAAAGTATCCGATGCAGAACGCTTGCGGTGCTAATGTCTGTTGCTGTAACTGAGGTAAACAGAAAGTAAAGGTTAACTTCAACTCACGACATGTAGTAGACTGATCTTTATTGAAGTTTCTACATTTTTGGCGACGAGGATGAAGCAGTAAGCCCGTGTGGATAACAGATTAAGGACTTAAAAAAAAAGGAGCAATGTGCTGATAGCTGACTGTGAGGGAAACAGAAGATTTTAAAAAGATAGAGAACCATGGCTACAGGAAGTATTGGCTCACTGGGAGCATTTGATGCAAAAGCTCAAACATGGGAAGAATATTCCGAAGTACTGGAGCAATTTTCGTGGCTAATGGAATTGACGATGAGGGTAAGCAAAGAGCTATTCTCATAAGTGTTGTGGGACCACAGACTTACAGTGTGATGCGAAATCTTCTCAGCCCTGTAAAACCAAGTGAAAGAACTTATCAGCAGCTGGTAACGATGCTAAGAAATCATTTCAACCCCCAGCCAAGTGAGATTGTTCAGAGATTTAAATTTGACTCAAGAACAAAGAAGAGACCGTAACCGAGTATGTTGCAGAGTTGCGTCGCTTGGCACAAGCCTGTAATTACAGAGCAACTTTAGACCAAATGCTGAGGGATCGGCTTGTTTGTGGCATAGATGATGATCAGATTCAGAGATGTTGCTTTCAGAAACAAATCTGACATTTGAGACTGCTTTTAAAATTGCAGTAGCCACAGAAGCTGCAAGCAAAAATGTGCTCGACTTGCAACAGACATGTAACAGCATCAGGTTCAAAGTGAAGAAACCTGATCACGGGAAAAAGGGAGAGACAGGAGAACAAATAGACACCAGGGACTGCTATAGGTGCGGAGGAAAAAACCACAAAGCCACTGAATGCAGATTTAAAAAGGACAAATGTTATGAGTGTGGGAAAATAGGCCATATCGCCAGGGCCTGTCGCAACAAAAATAAACAGAGGGGACACATGGTAACTGGAAAAAGAGGAGAAGGAGTGCGTCTGCATCGAGCATTTAATGTAAGTAAAAATAATGAGAGTGATGAATCAGAAGAAACATTCACGTTGGCATGTGTAACAGCTGATGCGTTGAAGAAAGTGAAACCCCTCACACTGTTGAGTTGAATATTTAAAGGTGCTATCCAGGCACGAGGAAGTGTTCAAAGAGGAGCTTGGGACCTTAAAGGGCACTACTGCTACTCTTTATGTGCCAAATGATGCCTCACCAAGGTTTTATAGACCAAGGTCGGTGCCATATGCCTTAAAAACAAAGGTGGAAGAAGAGATTAATCGTCTGCTGCGGGACAAGATCATCTCACCTGTTAAGTATTCAGAGTGGGCAGCTCCTGTTGTTCCTATCTTGAAACCAGATGGGAGTATAAGATTATTCGGTGACTACAAACTTACAGTCAACAGAGTGTCAACACTGGAACAATATCCAATACCCAGAGTGGAAGATCTTTTTGCTCTACTTGATGGAGGAAAGCAGTTCACAAAACTGGATATGAGTCACGCATACCAACAAATCATCATGGATGAGAACTCCAAGAAATACTTGACTGTGAATACTCACAAAGGGTTATTCACATATAATCGTCTGCCCTTCGGAGTGGCTTCCGCTCCTGCTATCTTTCAGAGAACAATGGAGGGATAGTTGCAAGGTATTCCTGGAGTAGTTGTTTATCTGGATGATATATTGGTGACTGGAGTAAACCAAAAAAGTCACCTGAGGACTCTAGATGAAGTGTTGTCAAGGCTGAAAGAAGCTGGTTTGCGGCTAAAGCGGGGAAAATGTGTGTTCCTGGCAGATGAGGTGGAATATTTGGGTCACCAAGTAGATGCACAGGGTCTACATCCTACAGGAACTAAAGTAAAAGCCATTGAGGAAGCACCGGAACCAAGGAATGTTACAGAACTTAAGGCGTACCTGGGGTTGCTGAACTATTATAAGTTCCTTCCCAATCTAGCAATGCTACTAGCCCCACTTCATCTGCTGCTGAGAAAAGATGTTCAGTGGTTGTGGAAAAAGCCACAGAAAGAAGTTTTCAAGGAATCTAAAGCTCTACTGAATTCAGCAAGAGTGCTAGTGCACTATTCATCAGATTCAGAACTCATTCTTGCTTGTGATGCCTCACCCTACGGGGTGGGTGCCGTACTCTCGAAGCGCAGAAAAGGGGAGAGTACGGAGAAACCTCTTGGGTTCATGTCAAGAACATTAACGGCTGCAGAAAAGCGTTATTCACAGTTAGACAAAGAAGGCTTAGCTGTGATTTTTGGAATCCAAAGATTTCACAAGTACTTGTATGGTCGTGCATTCGCACTTTGCACTGATCATAAGCCCTTGATTAATTTGTTCAATGAAACAAAGGCCATTCCTCAAATGGGATCACCCAGAGTGCAAAGGTGGGCTGTGATGTTACAGGCATATCAGTACAACATTGTGTACAAGCCAGGAAAGTACCACCAAAATGCTTATGCGCTGAGTAGTCTCCCAATACCAGGTGAGGGAGAACTGGATGACACTAATGATCAAATGCTGATGATGGATTTAATGGATGACTCACCTGTAAGTGCAGTACAAATTCGGAGGTGGACATCCCATGACATAACGCTCTCCAAGGTACATGAGTACATGTTAAAGGGTTGGCCTAAAGCAGTGGAGCCCCCGCTGTTACCATACTATCATAGGAGAGACTCGCTAAGTGTCGAAGATGGATGTGTGATTTGGGGAGCAAGAATCATCATACCATCACAAGGTTGAGTGGCTGTATTGAAACAGTTACATCAGACCCATTCCGGTATGTCAAGAATGAAGGGGTTGGCCCGTTCATACATGTGGTGGCCTGGTATGGATCAGGATGTGGAGAAAGTTGTCAACGTTTCAAAAAGGCACCTGCTCAAGCTCCGTTGCACCCGTGGGAGTGGCCAGGCTCACCCCGGGAACGACTTCATGTTGACTACACAGAGCCCTTCTTAGGAAGGATGTTTTTAATTCTGGTAGATTCCCATTCCAAGTGGATGGAAGTTTATCCTACTATGCATGCAACTTCCCAAATCACCATTGAGAAACTGAGACTGTGTTTCAGTACACATGGATTACCTAAAATGTTAGTGTCAGACAACGGATCACGCTTTACCAGTGAAGAGTTTGGAACTTTCATGAAAACAAACGGCATTCAACATGTGCTGTCAGCTCCTTATCATCCTTCTTCGAACGGACTAGCGGAAAGGGTGGTTCAAACTTTCAAGGAGGGGATGAAAAAGATGAAAGGTGATACAGTGGAGACAAGAGTAGCAAGATTCTTGTTTAATTGCAGAATCACTCCCCATGCAACGACTGGGTTGTCACCTGCTCAGATGTTAATGACACGGAAGTTGAGATCTCCATTTGACTTCTTCCTGATGTAAAGACCAAAATTCTGAAAAAACAGCAGAAACAAAAAGAAGGTCATGACAAGAGCTGCAAACTCAGAAGTTTTGAAGTTGGAGATTCAGTGTACGTAAGGAACTACAGTGGTGGACCAAAATGGATACCGGCAGTAGTGAAAAGTTGTACAGGACCTCTTTCATACAAGACCGCTCTAGGGCAGGGACAAACTGTGAAGAGACATGTGGACCAAATGAGAACTCGGAGTACAGATGAGATGTTCGAGACTGTACTACCCACAGAGAAAGAACAGGACGGAGGCACTACCGCATTATCGACTGCCGATGTGGTCGATGCACGTGCAGGGAAGGAGATGTCTGTCCTGGAGAAGGCACAATCGCAAGAAGTGATTGTTGTTGAGAAACCAGTGATTGCTGGAGAACGCCAACCTACAAACCCAAGAAGATCTGCTAGAGAGAAACGTTCTCCAGCTCGCTTCAAAGACTATGTTGCCTAGAACAAGTTAGTACGAGAATCAGAGTAATATAACTGATCTAGGTTGAAGAGTTCTTTCTAAAAATATATAGGTATAGATCCTAATCAATAAGACTTATAATGTGTTGTTTGATATACAGTGGTATATATCTTAAGTGATTTCATTGATATTTAGTTATGTGACTTAGTTAATAATACTTGTCTGTAAATAGAACAGAAAGAAATTTCTAAGTAAAGAAAAGACAATCCACTTGATAGCTTAAGAAGGAAGGGATGTAGTAACCACAAGGTATCGTTATTGTATTACAAGTGTTGTGTTCTTAACTGTAAGTTAGTTGAAGGAAAGTATCCGATGCGGAACGCTTGCGGTGCTAATGTCTGTTGCTGTAACTGAGGTAAACAGAAAGTAAAGGTTAACTTCAACTCAGGACATGTAGTAGACTGATCTTTATTGACGTTACTACACATACCATGGTTAATTTTCGTAAAGAGCGTATTTAAATAGATGAATGAATGCGCCAGCGTTGCCTTAAAGAAATAACAATGTTGAACATTTTAGCTAATTAATCTAGACAGTATAACGCATTGACAGCGTGATTTGAGTATTATTTAAGAATTTTGGCATAAACGTGAATTACATGCAGTGAAATGACTGTGAATGAAAAATGACAGAATAAAGACTAAAATTTAATACAAATAAATAAATAAATATGTTGAATCTGATTTTATTCATCAGGTCTCA
The DNA here is from genome assembly GCF_022985175.1 of Labeo rohita. Lineage (NCBI taxonomy): Eukaryota > Metazoa > Chordata > Actinopteri > Cypriniformes > Cyprinidae > Labeo > Labeo rohita. The sequence goes on from NC_066869.1 coordinate 1,132,278, forward strand.
CACACACGTTTATGAGCCATGGGTTTCTCAGATCGGTACGTTGGATTAAAACTACAAGTTCCGTTGGAAAATTCTGTGCACAGCAATCATCATCTCTTCGCCTGTCTCTGAAAATGTCTGGATTTTGAAATCATCCTGCAGATGCTCATTTTAACAGGATTTTATTCAACTAGTGAATAATATATACAACCGGAAGAATCGATACACTGCTTCGACAAGCGCTTCCAGTGTTCAATTCCGATATATTATTTGTTTCCTCTTCTTCAGTTTTACTCTTTAAGAGACCCTTTGAAAATGTGTTCTTGTGTTCCATGAATTTAGGTGTGTTCTTTAAGATGCCTATAGGCGGTGCACTATGCTAAAGTGATGATCAATACACGTTCTGGCATTAGGGCAAAGCCATTAACCATTTGAGCGGTACGGTCCCACATATGGGATTTAGAACGTTCGGTGACGTCACACAACTGCCAAATTCAAACTGCGTTTTCGCGCGTTGGCTGGCGCTGAGCCAGAGAGAGACGCCAGCTGTGCTTGCCATATAATCACAATTATGCAGTGTTTGCAACTACATAACGTTTACTTTAGGTTTCAGACATTTAAATACACATAAGTACTAGTAAAACAATACATTTAGCGTTTGTAAAACGCACACGGATGTCTATGGAAGCTGCAATAACAATCCATTCAAGTATAATTTGCAGACGTGTTTGATTCATATCAGATACACATAGTGTAAGTAACGATACAATTCACTCCTTTCCTTTCCCAGTTCACCAGCCACTTTCTTGCATGTATTTCGAGAGAAACTGGTGAATTTACGTGCTGTAAATCCGGCTGACAGGACTGACAGGACTGAACGGCAGCGCGACCAAACATGGTGGCGCCCATCTCACGTTATAGATCACGATCCATATCATTTATAAAGGTTTTTAAACAGCAAAATACACTCACTTACACGTATTCATGAATCGGAATATCAGATAGTTATAGATGTGGTTAGGACGTGTAAATATTTTGAATAAAAAAAGGAAAAACGAAGTAAAAGCGATAGGTCTGTCACACAGCGCTATAGTCGCTGCGGTGTGTCATGTGACAATCATGATGCGTCACCATGGAAACAATAAAGGGAACGTTCTAAAATAACGGTCGCCTAAAAAAAACTCACTTTGGGGGGTCAGATAGAATATTTTAAACTCACCAGTGAAAGGGTTAAAGAAAGTGCCTGGACGTTTGTTTCATCATGTCTTACAAGTATGTAAACTCGGTTTTATAAACCAAAATCCATCAACATTGAAACGTAAAAGGTTCAGAAATGTTCAGAGATGATGTTTGTACCGAAAAAAAGTGATTGTTGAGGTTTAAAAGAATTACTTCATTTGCGATTCAGTCGATGTGATTTCACGTTAAGTAAACAGTTTGAAATTCATGATACTGTTAAAAATGTGAAGTGTAAGTGAGAGATGTTAAAAAAATCTTAATATACTTTCTTTGCAATCTTAAAAGATTTCCCAGATTGAGCTGGATAATGTGCTATATTGAGTTAACCCACTCCATTTTGTTTATATGGAAAAGTTAAAACATAAAATGGAGGTTTTCAGTAAAATTCATGCTTGTAAAGGCTAAAAACATTATACCTGCATCAATGAAGACTGTTGAATCCTATTAATTGTTTATTCCATCAAATTGAGTGCGTTGTTGCATTGTAGTGTTTCTCTATTGTCTTTGTATAGAATTTCACTATAAAATAGACAAAGTAAAGCATTAAAGACAAATTGAGGTGTGAGTGGACACATCGTGTGATAGTAAGACACAGGAGTTGTATACAGATGTTTATTTTTTGCTTAAAAATGTCCAACCAGAGAGAAATGTTCAAGTGTATCACATTTGCAGACTAAAGGGACATCAATTTAAATGCTGTGAATTGAATTGTCCAGGAAGCATGACCTGTGAAAGAATATTGTTACGAGTTATGAATTCAAAAGTGTTATAATTGGCTGTTATCTGCAAGAAGAGAAAATAAGAAAAGAAAAAAAAAAAAAGGAAAAAGCCATTAAAGAAAGTGCCAGAACACTACAGATTGTAATCTGTTTGTTTCATCATTTCTTACAGCTACTACTTCCCTATTACTATTTATTACAGTCTCAACCTTCCCTGTTTGAGACCAGTAACATGTGTTCACTTCTCACTGCTGTGTGTCTGCACTCGTGAAGGGTTAAATGCAGAGGACCAATTTCGAGTATGGGTCACCATACGAATCCGTGTATCATTCGTCCATTCGTTTTTTGATTTAATATTGAAAGAAGAAACATGAGAACGCTCATGAAAACGGCTCCTTTTTCGTTTTTTCATTCTTTCCAGAAAAACGAAAAACAAGAATTCAGCTTGATTTTTCGTTTTTCGTTCAGGGGTGGAAAAATGAATAAACAGCTTGAATACTCGATTTCTACAAGTGGGCGGAACGAAACGCCCCTTTCCACCAATTGGTCAGCCGAAGATCAAACCGTGCCCCCGTCAGTTCTTCCGCAGTTTCGCGCAGAATAATAGTCCTCCGCTGCTGCAGTTGTATGGATAATTAACGCGTTTATTGTAACTTCATTTAATCTTTTTCTCACGAAAAAACCACACTAACGATGGCTCGACACTACCGTACCGGGGCAGAGCCTAGACAGGGCTTTCTTCTATGCAGACATAAATTTACTTACGCTTTGCATTAGTTGGCAGGGTTTGATGGCCGTTCTTTTGATGGCAGCCTACCCTGGTCGCCAAATAAGTTAAAAAAATTAAGATACAAATAATTAGATTAGTTGTACATTAAATATTTTAAACACTAATACAAAAAGGAAAGAATAGGCATTGACTCTGGTGTAAGCCTAACGTTCACACAAGAACTGTCATTCTGACTATCTGACAACCCGAGCAAGTCGTTGTGCACATAAACACTATTAACATTTACTTCACCTCACTTCACTTCAAATCCTTAAATGAATGGTATTCAGAAAACAAACAAGAATAAAAAAATATAAGTAGCCATGTAAAATAAAAAATATGCTAGCCTATTTAAAAATAGTGCCGTTATAAACAACATTTATTTTAAACGCAGAAAGGCATTTAGTTAATTACGAAGTTTCCATAGCCTCTTTGTGATTTACCTGCTAAAATATTTTTCGAAAGAAGGCTTCTTCAATCGGGTCCCAATATGCAGGCAAAATAACAGTAAGCAACTATACAAGTTACATTTTGCCTATAGGCTATTGTACAACAGACACATTTAATTAAGCATGATAACTTTTTATATGTTTGGTTGACGGTGCTTTAATAATGAACAGTGCATTGGTACGTTGTGTGAGTGCGTGAGGCGCCAGCGCCATCGCCATCATTTGAATTTCTTTCCTCAGCAGCGGAAACAACTTAATACTCTGTCATTTACAGTCATACAGATAAGAGCAGGACATCATTCGAAATGGAAAAAAAAATGTCTTTTTATTTGTGTAAATTCAAAATGACAGCAAAATGCATCCCTTTGAACAATAAAGAAAACAACAGAATGCGCTGCTTTCCTTTAACATCTTTCTGGCGTATGCCACAAACATGAACCATGACACAGCTGACGCGTCTACTTTTAACATGCTGCATTAAGGTTAGTTGACTTTAAATGCATTATTAAGTTTTATTATTATTAAAGTTACTTTGGAATAAATCACAGCATGTTTCATGATAAAAAACGTGGCACTTTGAGAATAGCACACAGAAGAAAGCCCTGTCTAGGCTCTGCCCCGGTACAGGTTGTGTCGAGCCATTCGTCAGTGTGGTTGTTTCGTGAGCAAAAAAGATTAAATGTATTTGCAATAAACGCGTTAATTATCCGTTCAACTGCAGCAGCTGGAGGATTATTCAGTGCGAAACTGCGGAAGAACTGACGGGGGCACGGTTTGATCTTCGGCTGACCAATCGGTAGAAAGGGGCGTTTCGTTCCGCCCACTTGTAGAAATCGAATATTCAAGCTGTTTATTCATTTTTCCACCTCTGAACGAAAAATCAAGCTGAATTCTTGTTTTTCGTTTTTCTGGAAAAAATGAAAAAATGAAATAGAAGCTGTTTTCTCATGTTTCTTCTTTCAATATTAAATCAAAAAATGAATGGACGAATGATACACGGATTCACACTTGACAATACGTCGTCACTTTCACTTTTTCACTTTCAATTTTAAAGCAATAACTGCAGCTAAACCTTTCTTGTCACTGCTAATCAGTCCTGCACAACGACTTGAAAGAGTTTTAGCCCATTCCTGAGTACAGAACCGCTTCAGCTCTGTGATTTTGGTGGGTTTCCTTCTATGAACTGCTCACTTTCCATCCTTCCACAACATTTCAACTGTAATAAGGTCTGGACTTTGACTAGACTGTTTTAAAACATTCACTTTGTCCTTCTTTAACCATTCTTTGGATGAACTTCTTGTGCGCTTGGGGTCGCCGTCTCGCTGCATGGCCATTGACATTGACTGCATGGACATTTTCCTTTAAAATCTGCTGGTAAAATTTAGAATTCATCGTTCCATCAATGATGGCAAGCCGTCCTGGCCCAGATGCACACTGTAAAAAAATTACAGTAAAAAAACGACAGCTGTGGTTGCCGGAATTTTAAAGCAAAAAAAATATGGTCCAGTGTTTGGTTTTACATTTAAATACCATAATTCCATTAACTGATGTAATATCAATGTAGTTGTAACGGAGAGTGAGTGACGAGAGATGAGCGGATCCACATGCGAACTTTTATTAAAGGAACGAGACAGATACATGGTCGAACTGGCAGGGTCAAACAACATAGCAGACAGGGATATCGTAGGCGAAGCACAATCGGAGTCCGTGAAACAGGCGTAAGTCCAATCGGGAGCGAACAATGTCCGTGAAGGGTGATCCGAGAGAAAGGTCAGACAGGCGAGAGATCCGATAAACACTGGGAAACACTAGGAAACACTAAGAAACACTGGGAAACTACTACTACAATCCGTAACATGAACTGGGAAGGTCGGGGGCTTTTATAGAAAGCCTGATTGGTCACGGGGGGTTGACGCAATCAGTGCGGTGGAGGATGGGAGATGCAGTCCGAAATACAGAGTGACAGTCAGGCGTGAACGAAAAGGTGAGAGTGACATCTGGTGGTGGGTAGTCCGCAGAGCACCGACCAGATTCGTGACAGTAGTAATCTATTGAAGTACTGTTTTGTACCCTTGTAATACACTGATAATCACCAAAGACAGGTGGTGATGAGAAAGTCACAGGATGCGCTAAAGCCCATCACAAACACCTTTTAAACACTAATATATGTAGACTGTACACAGTGTCATTCACACAAACACTAAACACCATCATGGTAACACACATGCAACTGAAATAATGCAATAAATATTCATTTAACAACATTAGATGTAACATACAACCCTAATGTACAAAACTGATAAGAAAAACTTCCAACAATGGTAGACTACCGTAAAATTCAATCCAATAAATCCAATACGTTTTTTCACCATATACAGTAAGGGAACTTACCGTTAACCATTTAACAGTTTTTTATTCTAGCATTTTTACAGTCTTTTGCAGTTAAATTCACTGTCACTTTTTACAAAACAGACCCAGAATTCAAATATTTTTCTGTTAATCTGCATTTACATTACATAATGACGCATCTATTTTGACAAATTATATTTTTCTTCCATTCGAAAATGAATCCCGCATTTATGTAAGGGATGAGAGATTTATGTCACTCCCGAAACTTCTCTGCTTGTACAGCGTATGTGACTGTTAGTATCACGACCAAACTAAACTTTTATTCACATTCAGAAAGGATTATATTTAGCCTAGAAAGTGCACAGATGTCCTTCTTTTATAATCACTAAAAAGGTGTCACTTACTTCAGTCCATCGCAATCTCACAAAGTACCTTTACAATCAATGAACCCCTTTTTTTTTAATTAAAAATTAAGTATGTGGCTCCCCCTTAAAGCTCCTGAGGAGCGGCAACGTCGTTTCATTAAAGGGCTCTGTCTTTATTGCGGTGGTCAAGGTCATATCGCTGCTGCTTGCCCAGTAAAAGCTCGCGCCCATCAGTAGACCGGAGAGTCCTGGCGGGCGGCACTTCTATCTCTCCACCAGTTGGCTTACGCACCACTATTCCAGCTGTGGTTTTGTATAATGATTCTGTTATTAGATGCTCTGCACTCGTGGATTCAGGGGCTGAGGGAAATTTTATGGATTTAACCTGGGCTCACCAACAAGGTCTTCCTTTATTTGATCTTCCCTCCCCACTTACAGCTCACTCACTTAATGGACATGAGTTAATGACTGTCACCCACATTACTGTATAAGTGTTATCACTTCCGGGAATCACAGAGAGGAGTTACAATTTTATTTGTTTAATTCGTCTTCTGTACCTATTGTGTTGGGTCACCCATGGCTTTCACTTCATAATCCACATATAAACTGGGCAGATAATACTATTTTGTCTTGGAGTTCTCGTTGTCATGCTGTTTGTCTTGTTTCTGCTTTGTCTCCTGCTTCTGTTTCTTCTGTGTTGCAGGAAGAGGAAGTGGATCTATCCCGAGTCCCTGCTATTTATCACGATCTGCGTGCGGTTTTCAGTCGGTCCCAGGCCGTTTCTCTCCCCCCTCATTGACCATATGACTGTGCTATCGATCTCCTCCCAGGCTCTTCTCCGCCTCATGGACGTCTTTTCTCTTTGTCTGCGCCTGAGCGCGAGGCTATGGAGAAATATTTGTCTGAGTCTCTGGCAGCTGGTCTGATTCGTCCTTCTTCTTCTCCGGCAGGTGCAGGTTTCTTTTTCGTGAAGAACAAGGATGGCTCTTTGCGCCCTTGTATTGACTATCGGGGGCTGAATGACATCACTATTAAGAACCGGTACCCCCTGCCTTTGATGTCTACAGCCTTCGAGGTCTTGGGGGGCGCGAAGTTCTTCACGAAATTGGACCTGCGCAATGCTTATCATCTTGTCCGGATAAGGGAGGGGGACGAATGGAAGACGGCTTTTAATACACCTACGGGGCACTTTGAATACTTGGTTCTACCCTTTGGGTTGGCCAACGCTCCAGCTGTCTTTCAAGCACTCGTCAATGACGTGCTTAGGAACATGATCAATGATTTTGTTTTTGTGTACCTAGATAATATACTAATCTTTTCTTGTTCGTTTCAGGTGCACGTTCAGCACGTCAGACGGGTGCTTCAGCGGCTGCTAGAGAATCAATTGTTCGTGAAGGCGGAGAAGTGTACTTTTCATGCCCAGTCGGTTTCGTTCTTATGGTCCATCATTTCGGCGGAGGGGATTCGCATGGACCCTGCGAAGGTGAGAGCTGTTTCTGATTGGCCGGTACCTGGCTCAAGAAAAGCGTTACAGCAATTTCTTGGTTTTGCAAATTTTTATAGACGCTTCATCAGGAATTTTGGCCAGGTGGCGGCACCTCTGACAGCATTAACCTCCACCAAGACAGAATTTTGTTGGTCAAACGCTGCTCAGGCAGCTTTTGACAATTTGAGATTCAAATTTACCACTGCTCCAATCCTGATTTTGCCAGATCCTAACAGTCAATTTGTGGTGGAGGTGGATGCTTCAGAGGTGGGGGTCGGAGCAGTTCTCTCCCAAAGGTCCCCTCAAGATGATAAGTTGCATTCGTGTGCTTATTTTTCTCATTGCCTTTCCCCCTCCGAACGAAATTATGACATCGGCAACAAAGAGCTGCTGGCAGTACGCCTGGCTTTGGGTGAGTGGCGTCATTGGCTGGAGGGGACGGCTATTCTATTTCTGGTGTGGACCGATCATAAAAATCTCGAATATATTCGGTCTGCTAAGCATTTAAACACCAGACAGGCCCGCTGGGCTTTATTTTTTGGCCGTTTTAATTTTGTATTGTCTTATAGACCGGGTTCTAAGAACGGCAAACCCAATGCTCTTTCCCGGCAGTTTGGCAGCCCCGACAACATGCCCTCTTCTGATACAATCTTGCCTGCGGATCGTTTGGTGGGGGCTGTTGTCTGGGGTGTCGAGACACAGGTTAAACGTGCGTTGGCTCGAGTTGAAGCCCCTTTGGGTTGCCCCTTTCGGTCCGCACCGCTGTCTTGCGATGGGGCCACTCCTCCAAACTCACGTGTCATCCAGGTGTGAGGAGGTCGCTGGCAGCCATCCGCCAGCGTTTTTGGTGGCCTGCCATGGTAAAGGACGTCCGTCGGTTTGTGGGGGCGTGCGAAGTTTGAGCTCAAAATAAAACTTCTAATCAATCTCCCGTTGGTCTGCTTCATCCCCTGCCCATCCCTTCCCGTCCCTGGTCGCATATTGCCCTGGATTTTGTTACTGGTCTCCCTCCATCCAGTGGCAATACTGTGATCCTCACCGTGGTGGATCGCTTTTCTAAGGCGGTTCACTTAATTTCCGTTCCCAAACTCCCTTCTGGCAGGGAGACGGCCCGGGTGGTCATTGACCACGTCTTTCAGATTCATGGTCTTCCGGAGGACGTGGTCTCTGACAGGGGGCTCCAGTTCGTCTCTCATTTTTGGAGGGAATTTTCTCGACAGCTGGGTGCCTCCGCCAGTTTGTCCTCAGGATTCCATCCACAGACCAACGGCCAAACAGAGCACGCTAACCAGGATCTTGAGCGGATGCTCCGATGCTTGGCTTCTCACAACCCCTCCTCCTGGAGTCAGCAGCTAACTTGGGCTGAATATGCCCATAACTCCTTGCCGGTGTCTTCGACTGGGCTTTCCCCGTTCATGTGTTGTCTTGGTTATCAGCCCCCTTTGTTTCCTTCCCAGGCTGTCGAGGCTGCTGTTCCCTCAGTCTGGGTATTTATTCAGAGTTGTCGCCGTACCTGGAGGAGGGCCAGGGAGGCGTTGATCCGGTCTGGGGGAAGAACCAAAAGAACAGCTGACCGCCATCGGACTGCAGCCCCGAATTATGTTTGTTGGCAAAAGGTATGGCTCTCTACGAGAGATTTGCCGCTTAAGGTTCCATCATGTAAGCTGGCGCCTAGATTTATTAGGCCATACCCTATTGTCAAGGTTGTCAGTCCAGTGGCGGTGCAGCTTCGGCTGCCTAATCCCCTCCGTCGTGTCCACCCTGTCTTTCATGTTTCTCATATTAAACCTGTCTTGCGTTCTCCCCATATTCCTTATGTTTCTACTCCCCTCCCTCCCCCTTCGCTGATGGTGGAGGACGCTCCTGCCTTCATTGTCAGACGGATTCTTGATTCCAGACGCCGTGGACGGGGCTTTCAATATCTAGTGGACTGGGAGGCTTATGGTCCGGAGGAGAGATCTTGGGTCCCGGCGCGGGACATATTGGATCGCTCGCTGATCGAGGATTTCCATCGTTGTCAGTCTCATTTCGCCAGGGGTCCACCGGGTGGCGTCCCTGGGGGAAGGGGTACTGTCAGGTCTCGGGTTTGATCTGTCATTTCTCCTGCACGTGCTTTTTTGTTTTTCATTTCCAAGTGGCGGCCGCAAGCAGCTGTTTGTCTTTTGCAATCAGCGCGACCGTGCACTTGCTCACAGCTGATTTCAATCTTTTCATTTTCTTCGCTCTATTTCTACTGCTTGTTTTCGTTCTTCTTTGCTAGTGTGTTTTGTCGTTTTGACTTTACGTTCTTTTAGTTGTCCCGGTCAGTTGTCATGTTTTGTCTTTCTGTTTGCCCAGTTATTCCTCTTGATGCCTGATTTCTCCGCGATCTTTGCCCTGCGGCTTATCGACTTAGAGCTCATCTTATTCTGACGTGTGAGAATTATTGCTTCCTGTGAGAAGAGATTGTTTGCCTGGAATCTTATCCAAGCCTGCTTTGGAGGACTGTTTTCGGCTTCTGGATTCTGACATCTGCCTGCTTTTGTCTGTGCAAGCTAAAGCTGCGTGGCGTGGTCACCTGGACTGTGTGATTCTTGCCGGGACATTGCTGTGATATTCCTTAATAAATCAATTTAATTCGCACTTCTGCATTTGAGTCCTTTATCCCAAGGAACCCTGACAAAATCAGGACAAACAGTCAGTGGGATTTACTCCATCTATCCAGCAGGTGATTTTCCTGTCTGGGTTTACTGTGAGATGATCTCAGATGGGAAAGATGAAGATATGAATATGACTTTAAACATCATTAAACACACATCAGAAGATTGATTATGAATCATATATTGTACAGTCAGGTCCATAAGTATTGGGACATCGACACAATTCTAACATTTTTGGCTCTATACACCACCACAGTGGATTTGCATATGTGCCCTTCACTTGTTAAGAGACCAAAAGTAATGGGACAGAATAATAATCATAAATCAAACTTTCACTTTTTTAATACTTGGTTGCAAATCCTTTGCAGTCAATTACAGCCTGAAGTCTGGAACGCATAGACATCACCAGACTCTGGGTTTCATCCCTGGTGATGCTCTGCCAGGCCTCTACTACAACTGTCTTCAGTTCCTGCTTGTTCTTGGGGCATTTTCCCTTCAGTTTTGTCTTCAGCAAGTGAAATGCATGCTCAATTGGATTCAGGTCAGGTGATTGACTTGGCCATTGCATAACATTCCACTTCTTTCCCTTAAAAAACTCTTTGGTTGCTTTTGCAGTATGCTTTGGGTCATTGTCCATCTGCACTGTGAAGCGCCGTCCAATGAGTTCTGAAGCATTTGGCTGAATATGAGCAGATAATATTGCCCAAAATACTTCAGAATTCATCCTGCTGCTTTTGTCAGCAGTCACATCATCAATAAATACAAGAGAACCAGTTCCATTGGCAGCCATACATGCCCACGCCATGACACTACCACCACCATGCTTCACTGATGAGGTGGTATGCTTAGGAACATGAGCAGTTCCTTTCCTTCTCCATACTCTTCTCTTCCCATCATTCAAGTTGATCTTGGTCTCATCTGTCCATAGGATGTTGTTTCAGAACTGTGAAGGCCTTTTTAGATGTCGTTTGGCAAACTCTAATCTGGCCTTCCTGTTTTTGAGGCTCACCAATGGTTTACATCTTGTGGTGAACCCTCTGTATTCACTTTGGTGAAGTCTTCTCTTGATTGTTGACTTTGACACACATACACCTACCTCCTGGAGAGTGTTCTTGATCTGGCCAACTGTTGTGAAGGGTGTTTTCTTCACCAGGGAAAGAATTCTTCGGTCATCCACCACAGTTGTTTTCCGTGGTCTTCCGGGTCTTTTGGTGTTTCTGAGCTCACCGGTGCATTCCTTCTTTTTAAGAATGTTCCAAACAGTTGTTTTGGCCACGCCTAATGTTTTTGCTATCTCTCTGATGGGTTTGTTTTGTTTTTTCAGCCTAATGATGGCTTGCTTCACTGATAGTGACAGCTCTTTGGATCTCATCTTGAGAGTTGACAGCAACAGATTCCAAATGAAAATAGCACACTTGAAATGAACTCTGGACCTTTTATCTGCTCATTGTAATTGGGATAATGAAGGAATAACACACACCTTGCCATGGAACAGCTGAGAAGCCAATTGTCCCATTACTTTAGGTCCCTTAACAAGTGGGAGGCACATATGCAAACTGTTGTAATTCCTACACCGTTCACCTGATTTGGATGTAAATACCCTCAAATTAAAGCTGACAGTCTGCAGTTAAAGCACATCTTGTTTGTTTTATTTCAAATCCATTGTGGTGGTGTATAGAGCCAAAATGTTAGAATTGTGTCGATGTCCCAATATTTATGGACCTGACTGTATATAAACCCATCACAGGTGATTCAGAGGAGAATGGATGGCAGTGTGAATTTCTATCGGCCGTGGAATCAGTACAAGAGAGGATTTGGGAATGTGGAGGGTGAATACTGGCTGGGTAAGATCTCACAGCGTGTGTCCGTTTGTGTGGATGTTCATGTCCAGTGTTTGCTTGAACGTGTTCTT